>NW_020174425.1:2496037-2534949 GCF_003031525.2 Neophocaena asiaeorientalis asiaeorientalis | reverse complement strand
GAGAGGCCCGGGTACCGGGGAAAAAAAAAAAAAAAAAAAAATGAAATGAAGAAAATTATTATCACTTAACAACTTGATAAAGTATTTTGACAATTGACCAATTTGGTCATATAAGTTTAATAAAGGTGAAGAATTCTATTTTTAAAAACTGCTATATCTTTGATGTGTAGATACATATAGTATGCATTCATATTTTTTTAATGAGTTAGTTATCTAAAAGACATTGACTAAAATTTACATGCAATATAGAGTTAAGTGGCAACCATCCAAAAGATGGTTATTGAAAGCTTAATATTACCAGCACAAAGAAGGCATTAGAGGGCTTCCCTGGTGGCGCAGTGGTTGGGAGTCCGCCTGCCAATGCAGGGGATACGAGTTCGTGCCCCGGTCCGGGAAGATCCCACATGCCGTGGAGCGGCTGGGCCCGTGAGCCGTGGCCGCTGAGCCTGCACATCCGGGGTCTGTGCTCCGCAACGGGAGAGGCCACAACAGTGAGAGGCCCGCGTACAGCAAAAAAAAAAAGAAGGCATTAGAGATGTTAATCTCCCAAAGTAGTTGCTATGACAGATTTCTGAAACTACTACCAGAACTAGAAGTGCTTCAGAGAATTAAAGATATTGAAAAGGTTATCATCTATAGTTCTCATGCTTCATCAAGAAAGAATTCATACTAATTAGGATATTTTGTTTATGCAAATAATTTTATCTACATGACTGTTTGTTAGCATTGATTATTATACTCAATGTGCTTTGTTAATTACTTTTGTAAATTTCTCACCTATACAAAGCTTGCAATAGCACAATACATCCAGTTTTGTGAGAGATGACAGTAGGCCACTAGCAATAAAACTTTACATGAATATCATGTTTTAAATGACAAACAGATCCAGCAAAAAATACTAACATAAACTCTCTAGAAAAAAAGAAGCATGCACTTTTTTCAAGGTGAGGTTGACTTTCTTTTGGTCTTTTTTATAGTCTATCAGCAAACTATATCACAAATGCGTAGCCATAAAACAACAGTGTACTTAAATACCACCTCCCCACATACATCCATACCCCCCAACACACACACAGACTTCAACAGAATCCAACAGTTTCATTAAAAAAATAAAACATGAAATGATTTTTAAACTTCTTTTATCAAGTTATCTTTTGTTATTTTAACATCATTGCCCATGATTTATAGGTGCTCATTCTATAAAAATACAACTTGCATCCGATACCATGCTTTAAAATCAAAATGCAAAATCCTAGAATTAAATTTTACAATTTAGAATTTGAGGAGAACTTAGAGGCACTGTAACCCAATGTCCTCAACTAAGGCATGAATAACCTTCAAAATGTCTTTTTCAGTAACTAGTAAATTATTGTACAGGCAGTACTTTCCAATAGTGGACACTTCTATTTATTGGAAAATTCTTTTTGATTGTGAAAGTAAAATCATCTTCCAGGAATTTCCACTTATTGATCCTAGTTTAGCACTTGAGCATAAATCAACCTCTTCTTTGCTCCATTTGAGAGCCTTCCTAACTCTTGAAGAGGTACTTCATTTTTCTCCTTTAGTCACATGTCCTTGCAGTCCTAATATATTCCACTGAATCTTCTACGACACGATCCATGACAGGATTTTTAGATTTTTTTCCATCGCTTCTGTCTTAAAGGACAAAATATTCATGATCAAGATTACCACAAATGCTTCGGACGCTGTGCCCTCTTGAATCTCAGAGGTTTTTAAGCATAATATGCTTACACAGGGTTGGTTAATCATTAGATTGTTTCTTCAGAGCAGAAACCATTTGTCTTAGTCAACTCGGGCTGCTATAACAAAATTCCATAGACTGGGTGCATTAAAGAGAAACATTTACTTATCATAGTTCTGGAAGCTGAAAATTCCAAGATCAAGGTGCCAGCAGATTCTGTTCTCGATGAGGGGCCTCCTCCTGGCTTGCAGATGGCTGGCATCTCTCTGTGCACTCACATGGCCTTTCCTTGGTGCACATGTGCAGAAAGAGATAGCTCTCCTGTCTCCTCACCTTCTTATAAGGGCACTACCTCCATAAGGGCACCACCTTTACAACTTAATCTAAACCTAATTGCCTCCCAAAGGCCCCACCCCCAAATACCATCATAATGGGAATTAGGGCTTTAGCATATAAATTTGAGGGGGGTGGAACACAAACATTCAGCCCATCATCATTCCTATGTTGGTCTTCATATGGCTAAAGTGGAGTCCGGCACAAATAGATACTCAATAATGGAATGAAGCTTCATAATTTATATTGTCAATAAGTTTTCTTAGCTGTGACTACTTAAAGATAAGGACTATATCTTACATGGATCATTTCCTAGAATATTGTGATAACTCCTTAAACAAACCATCAAGCTGCTTGTCAAGCATCATTGAAGGAAAAAAAGAACTTTTAAAGATGAGATCTCCATAATTACAGGTAAAGGGTCAGAATTTAATCATCTCTCTTAGTTCTGTTATAGTTGAAACCTGGGGTAAGTCTGTAGTTCATGCATAAAAGTCTTTTTTTAATGTAAACTAACTTCTTTATGAACAAAAATATAAGGACAGAGCAGCTCTCCAGACATTGCTGGTTTTTCACCACACCAACATAGATTATTGCTCAGTCCCATCATTAATTACATTGGGTAGTCTCTGTGAAATCAATGAACAGTCTATTATTTTTTTCTACAGGGAGGATGGGTTCAAGTTCTCAGTGAAGAACCATTTTTTATCATTTAGATTAAAAACAAAAATATTTAAAACTTGCTTCTTCTTTGGGAAATTGCTTAAGTCATTTTTCTGTTTCCATATTGATTCTTGGCTATTAACACTTTTTTTCAATTCAGTACCTGTAAGGATATATTAATGGTAGTCCTCTACAAAAGGAATTCTCTAAAGGGGAACAAGGAAGGAGTAAACTGATATATGTGGTTTGCAAAGCCTCTCTAAGTGATTCTAACAAATAACTTTTCAGCACCTTCACCCAAGCTGAAGCCCTACACAGAATCATTGGATTTCAAACTGAAAAGCATTCTGTTCCCACGTTAAACTCTATAACCCTAAAGAGAGCCAAAACATTATTCTCATTGTTATTGTTTTGGCCAGGAAAGACAGGTATACATCAAATTATTAGGCCAATGAAAGTAAAATTCAGTAAGTCATATACATTGATAGAAAGAAAGCATGCTAGTAACCAACAGGTATTAAATGAGAAATAGCGTAATCAGTGAAAACAAGCCATAAAAACTTGGTGTGCTGAAAAGTCTTTGCCTCTAAAATTGAACTTTAAAATAGAGTGTGCATGCACTGAACAATGATCAATGCTTTCATGGCAAATGCCATCATCTGAGTACACAATTATAATCATCCGTCTTTATCAGGTCTGAGCAAGTGTTACTGTTTTCAGTGCTTCCCAAAAGTGTGGTAGAAACAGCTTTTTGTTTAAAATTAAGAGATTTGTAATAACCCTAGAAAACTTACCATTTGCAACAGTATTGGCATTTTCTGTCAAGCCATGGAAAACTGATTTAAGATTTTTTTTCTGGGAAGTATTGCAGACTTGAAGGAAGGGTATTTTTTCTCTTAGCTAGTCTCATAAGGAATGCCTTAATCGTTAGGAAACCCATTTAGAATCTTTTACTTGCAAGTTCCTGAAAACAGCCATGGTTTTATATTGAAAACCTTCTAGGGCAGCCTTTATTTTATGAGAGGAAAATAATAAATAATGCCCTTATGCTAGATGCTGGAGAATGAGATAGAATGAAGTTCAACAGAATTTTTTCTGAGACAGGAGTGAAGAAATTATGCAGACATTATTGTCCTGTACAATTTGGAACCCTACACATGTAACCACTTGAACAAGTGTCGTAACAAAACCGAAGGTCATTTAGGTTTCATGAAAGGTAAACAAAATATAAACTGAAATTGAATGCTGCTTCTTTTTTATAATGAGAATTTTTTTTAAGGACATACTTCATTGTCAACAATTTTCCCCAGGACAAATTGACTTAGAAAAAACAAGAATTTCTGCCTTGTCCACAAATCCTGATGGCCTCTCCATTACTGCCTTTGTTACCATTACAGCTGTCCCTATCTTGGCCCTCTTCGAGATAGGCACATCCTTCACTAGCAGGGCTACTACTGCCAGCTGCCATTCTCACCTTAAACTGTTTGATCATCCCTGGTCCCCACTCCCAGAGCCACTGTTTGGGAAGTCACTGCCACTAATTCCTCAGTCCCAGCAACAGCCATTAAATGTAGTATAAATATAGTATAAAAATTATCATTTCTTTCTTTCATACATTCTACATGTCATGACCTTTAACCTTTACAAATTGTGAAATGTTTCTTTTTCTTATCGTTATAGCTACTTTATAAAATGGATTTCTTCTTTCTGAAAGAGGATTTATTCATCAGCTAATACCAACCCTTTCTCAAACTAGCTTTACTTTGACCAGACTGTGGGTCAGTAAGAGCCAGACGTCTTGCACTTTACATGACCTCACCCCTAAGACCAAGTGGCCAGTCTCCTTGTCTAAACCCTCTGCTAGGGTTACTGTGCTTAATCCCACCCCTTTCTACCCTGGCCTCAGTCATCTAGTTTCTGCGGAGATTATGAACAGCCTGGAGGCAAGCTACTTAGGTTGGTATTCTACCTCTGTCACTTATTCACTGTGTAAACAGTCCATCTCCTCATTTGGTAAAATGTGACTAAAATAGTTCTCAACCATTAGAATAACACTGAGAATTAAATGAGTTAATACACTGAAAGAAATTAGAACAATCCCAGACATATATTAAATATGTTATACTAATCAGAACAAACACCCACTCCCATGGTAGTTGGAAGGAAATTAATTCCATTGTGGAATGAGAGGTTAAAAGCTCTGAAAAGGTAAGATGAAAGTCACAGTGCTGGCCCTGGCAAAGTGAGAGAGGTGTGGTAGACAGAAGGTCTAATATGAGCTAGCGATATAAAAAAAGAAGCAGCTAACAAAGCGGTCGTAAGTGAAAGTACAAGAACACAGTTTATTAAAACTTGTGAGTTTGTTGATTAATATGGAGTTCAGAATTGCAGCAGGTCAGGAATATTTTTTAAAATTCTATATGGGAGTAGAAAAATTAATTACGTTTTGAGAACTAGCTTCTTCAATAAAAATAGGAAGAAATGAAGATAGGTGGCTCAGAAAGCCAAATTTTTGTAGTGGGTTTTATTTAAAATTTTTAACTGTGAAGGGATTCTAGGTTAGTGAGTGATAGGAGAGCAATCTGCAACACGTACACTGAGATATGCAAGAGTAATGGCAGACGGAAAGTGAATTTGCCTTTTCTAAATACATTTTGGGGTCTGTGGATGTCCTTATTTGGTCAGATTATGAAGAGTCATATGATAAGTCTGGATTGATTTATGAGGAAAGTATTAAAAGTAAGTAAGTGTAAGTAAAACTTACATGAAGAACATGACAGCAGAATTTTGTCCAAAGCTGAGGGGAGGAAGAAAATAATTATATCTTTTTTTGTAGGCAGGAAATCATGATGGAGTTTTCAGGAAGAGTTGAGGGAAAAGTTGCCTGGAGAAGAGATTGTCAAGGAAAGAGGTAAGTGAAGCATGTTCTGGAAATTCTGGAGAAGGTGTATTGTGCAAAAAAATAAAATAAAAATAAAAATAAAGAATTTCTGGGCTAGAAATTTAGAAAGACATCAAGTTCCCACCAAGGGAGCTGTCTGCATGACTGCCCACAACAAACACCTTCCTGTCATCTGTCAGCACAGGGGCAGTTTCCCTACAGTGGCTCAGCATCACGCCCAGCACACAAATCAGCTGCGGGATCAGTTGTGTAAACGACCCAGGCTAGTTCTAACTGATCTCATTGTTTTAATTTTGCAGTCAGAGTAAGTGAGAGACTGCTATGTTAGGAGTATTTCTCTTTTAGTCTCCCACATATTAGGGGGTGGCAAGATTGGTTAATCATGCTCAAAAACTGTTGCAAACATGCTGGCAGAAAAGAAGGCTTATTCATTCCTTAGTGTATATATAAGAAACTTTTTATGCACCACCTCAAGTCCATTCAGTCTCATCTCTCTTGCAGCTGCTACTGGGTTGACCAGCTGTGTGTAGGTCCTGACAGACTTCGCGCAGACACAAGCCCAGAGCGCCTTGCTTGATGTCCGCGCTGCACAACTCCTCACCTCCAGCCCTGGGGCTTCCCTGCCGATGTTGAGACATGAGCTGCCATGTACGCTCACTCAGTGCCCACTCATGTGCAAACCAGAAACTCAGTGAGGTTAAGACCTTGTAAGGCGAACTTTCAACCAGTAAGATATAGAATCCAGTGAATCGTTTTGTTTTGCTTTGTTTATCCTTTCCCTTCCTTCAGTGAATGGTCCTCAGAAGCAAGCATTTATAAGCTTTTCATTTTTAGAAGACATCAGAAGATTGTCCCAAGATTAGGCAGTAATGGTTCTGGATCCAATTTTAATGTTGGAGGAGGAGGGTGTTTTCCCATCACTAAGCTATTCTCGAACACCAGCTGAGTGTCCTACAATTCAACTCAATTCTGACACTTTCTATAAGAAGATAGCATCAGATTCCATTAGTTAAGGGGTCACTCCTACAAGACTGCTCCTCCCTCACTGCAGCTGCCAGTTCCAAGTCCAGGTTGTCACCTGTGCTTCTGATAGACTGACAATAGATTGGCGGTTCCAAAGAAGCCCTCCTTGGATTTGCTTAATTTGCTAGAGCGGCTCACAGTACTCACAGAAACATTTTACTTACTGGATCTCTGGTTTATTATAAAAGGATATAACTCAGGAACAGCTAGACAGAAGGGGTGCATAGGGCAAGGTATGGGGAAAGGGCACAGAGCTTCCGTGCTCTCTCTGAGTATGCCACTCTCCTCAAATCTTCGTGTGTTCACCAACCTGGAAGGTTTCTGAACGCTCACCTTTTGGGTTTTTATAGGGGCTTCTTTACACAGGCATCGTTGATTAAATCATTGGCCATGGGTGATCAATTCAACCTCTATCCCCTTTCCCCTACCTGGAAGTCAGGGGTGTGCAACTGAAATTTCCAACCCTCTATTCATGGTTGGTTCCCTTGGCAACAAGCTCCCATCCTTAGGTGAAAAGTCACCTCAATAACACAAACCCGGTTGTGGTGAAAAGGGGCTTGTTATGAAAAACAAGACACCCATTTCAACTTTATGGCTCTGAAGCAACTTAAGAACAGAAGTCAAGAGACCAAATAGTACAAAAAAGATAGTCCCATAGCTCTAGTTGCTCAGAAAATTCCAAGGGTCTTGGGATCTGTGTGCCAGGAATTGTGAACAAACACCAAATATATATGAGAAATATATTTTAGTCATCTGAAAAAATATATATATTTCTCATAAGTCACAAGACCACCAATTGGTCACACTTGACACTAGGTTGCAGCCAGATTATTATTTCTCAATTGAAGTAGAGTTGGTTTAAAATATAATATTATTTTGGGGTGTATAAGATGATTCAATATTTTTATAGATTATACTCCGTTTAATATTATAAAATACTGACTATATTCCCTGTACTGTTCAATATATCCTTGTAGCTTATTTATTTTGTTCATAGTAGTTTGTGCCTCATAATCCCCTACTCTTATCTTGCTCCTCCCCCTTTCTCTCTCCCCACTGGTAACCACTAGTTTTTTGTTTTTTTTTTAATTTTTAATTTTTTAAAACATCTTTATTAGAGTATAATTGCTTTACAATGGTGTGTCAGTTTCTGCTTTATAACAAAGTGAATCAGTTATACATATATGTATGTCCCCATATCTCTTCCCTCTCGCGTCTCCCTCCCTCTCGCCTCCCTATCCCACCCCTCTAGGTGGTCACAAAGCACCAAGCTGATCTCCCTGTGCTATGTGGCTGCTTCCCACTAGCTATCTATTTTACTTTTGGTAGTGTATATATGTACATGCCACTCTCTCACTTTGTCCCAGTTTACCCTACCCCCTCCCCATATCCTCAAGTCCATTCTCTAGTAGGTCTTAAGGATCTTGCTGTGAATTATGTCATAGAGTGTTCTGCCTAAATTTTCCTCTAAGAGACTAGTTTGTTTCTGTATCTGTGAGTCTGCTTCTGTTTTGTTATATTCACTAGTTTGATTTTTTAGATTCCATATGTAAGTGATAACAAATAGTATTTGTCTTTCTCTGTCTGACTTATTTTACTAAGCATAATACCCCCTAGGTCCATCCATGTTGTTGCAAATAGCAGAAATTCATTCTATGGCTGAGTAATGTTCCATTGTGTGTGTGTGTGTGTGTGTGTGTGTGTGTGTGTATATATATATATATATGTATGTATATATATATACACACACACACACACACCCCCCACATCTTCTTTATCCATTCATCTGTTGATGGATACTTAGGTTGCTTCCATATTTTGGCTTTTGTAAATAATGCTACTAGGAGCATTGGAGTGCACTTATCTTTTTGAATTAATGTTTTCACTTTCTTTGGATATATACCCAGGAGTGGAATTGCTGGATCAAATCATAGTTCTATTTTTAGTTTTCTGAGGATATTTCATATTATTTTCCATCGTGACTCCACCAATTTACATTCCTACCAACAGAATATAGGGTTCCCTTTTCTCCACTTCCTTGCCAACATTTGTTATTTGTAGACATTTTGATGATAGTCATTCTGACAGATGTGAGGTGATATCTCTTTGTGGTTTTGATTTGCCTTTCCCTGATGATTAGCGAAGTTGAGAATCTTTTCACATGCCTGTTAGCCATCTGTATATTTTCTTTTGAAAAATGTCTATTCAGGTCTTCTGTCCATTTTTAAAATCATGTTGTTTGTTTTTTGATATTGAGTTGTATGAGCTGTTTAGATGTTTTGGATATTAACCCATCATCGGTCATATCATTTGCAAATATTTTCTCCTGCTCAGTAGATTGTCTTTTTGTTTTGATGATGGTTTATTTGCTGTGAAAAAGCTTTTAATTGGAATTAGGTTCAATTTGTTTATTTTTGCTTTTGTTTCCTTTGCCTTAGGAGACAGATCCAAAAAAATATTGCTGCAATTTATGTCAAAGAGTCTTCTGCCCATGTTTTCTTCCAGGACTTTTATGGTTTCTAGTCTTATATTTAGGTCTTTAATCCATTTTGAGTTTATTTTTGTATATGGTGTGAGAAAATGTTCTAATTTCATTCTTTTCCATGTAGCTGTCCACTTTTCCTAGCACCACTTATTGAACAGAATTTTTCCCCATTGTATAGTCTTATGTCTTTCTGTGCCAGTATCATGTTGTTTTGATTACTGTAGATTTGCAGTATACTCTAAAGTCAGGGAGCATGATACCTCCAGCTTTGCTCTTTTTTCTCAAGATTGCATGGGCTATTCAGGTTTCTTTGTGATAGCCAGATTATTAATGTAACTATGTAATTTTGTCTCTCATTCCCTTGCTCACTTGCATTTTCCCTTACTCCTGTTTCCTATGTTTATAGTCCCAAATAAAGTAGCATCATTTAAGTCTTTACCTCAGGCTCTCCTTTTTGGGAATCATGTTAAGGATGTTTGTTACCAAATTGACCCTAAAAAGAAAACCTGAAAAATAGGATTTGGGAACTGTGTCACTCATTTCTTTAATAGTTCTATGGATTCAATTGCTAGTGTGATGGTGATGTCTCCTAGTAAGATAAATGTCTGAAAGAATATTGGAAATAATCATGTCAGTAACATTTTTAGGTGCCCAATGGTATACAGCATGTCACAGAATCCTCTCTAAAGAAAATTTCAAGTAGTTGCATCTTATTCCTCTATCACTAAGAAAGACCTGCAGCCCCTGGTAAACCTATTTGGATATGAGAGGCAACATACATGAAAAGATATTCTAATTCATTTATTGGTCAACTCAAAGATTCCCAGTTTCAAGTCTGGCCTACAACATGATGAAACTATGCAGCAGGTTTAGGTTACAAAATAAGATGCCCTATGGTCATTCAGAATATGTGATCTAACAGAACCAATGATGCTTAAGATATCTGTAGTAGATAACAAAACTTGTGGACTGTCTTTGTCAATTTCTGATACAAAAGTCACAGTGCAGATCCCTAAGGTCCAGACCCAAGGCCTTACTTACTTCTGAAGTAATCACTCTTCATTTGAAAAAAAACCCTCCCACATGATTTGGGGTTCCAGTACATTTACAAGAAATAGTAGAAATAGAAGGAGAAGTGGCCTAAAGTACAGATACACATGAACCCATGGGCAGTGGTAAATGGCTTAGTTACAGTTAGAGTCTAGAAAGACTCTAGAATATAAGGAACAAGCTAATCTGTAAAAAGGATATGTGGAAGTGATCAGACATTTCCTTTGACCACTCTAGTGTCTGTACTGTGGACATCTGAATGGAGTGACTGTGATGGCAGGGGTTGTGGTTATGCATGTACCAAATTGTGGGTGTCCCCTCTCGCCTAGGCTGCTATAGCCACTTTCACTGCACAATGCTTAACCTTCCAGGGGCAGAGACTGGTGTTGAATACTTAGCTAGCACCTATTCACTAAAGAGTACAGTACTCCTTCTATTCTAAAAGATCTCATCAGACATGTATCTTGGATATCTAATTGGCTTCTCCAGCTTAAGTGCTTCCACTTCTAGCAATCTGAAAAAGAGAAAACACTGAGAAAAAATTTTTAAAAAAAGAGTATGGTTTTTCTCCTACAATTTGTTAATATGATTTAGCACATTGATTGATTTGTATATATTGAAGTATCCTTGCATTCCTGGGATAAAACTCACTTGATCATGGTGTATGATCTTTTTAATGTGCTGTTGGATTCTGTTTGCTAGTATTTTGTTGAGGATTTTTGCATCTATGTTCATCAGTGATATTGGCCTGTAGTTTTCTTTCTTTGTGACATCTTTGGTTTGGGTATCAGGGTGATGGTGGCCTTGTAGAATGCGTTGGGGAGTGTTCCTCCCTCTGCTGTATTTTGGAAAAGTCTGAGAGGATAGATGTTAGCTCTTCTCTAAATGTTTGATAGAATTTGCCTGTGAAGCCATCTGGACCTGGGCTTTAGTTTGCTGGAAGATTTTTAATCACAGTCTCAATTTCAGTGCTTGTGATTGGTCTGTTTATATTTTCTATTTCTTCCTGGTTCAGTCTCAAAAGGTTGTGCTTTTCTAAGAATTTGTCCATTTCTTCTAGGTTGTCCATTTTATTGGCATATAGTTGCTTGTAGTAATCTCTCATGATCCTTTGTATTTCTGCAGTGTCAGTTGCTACTTCTCCTCTTTCATTTCTAATTCTATTGATTTGAGCCTTCTCCCTTTTTTTCTTGAGGCGTCTGGCTAATGGTTGATCAATTTTATCTTTTCAAAGAATCAGCTTTTAGTTCTTTGCTATTGTTGATATTTGCTATTGTTGCCTTCATTTCTTTTTCATTTATTTCTTCTGATCTGATTTTTATAATTTCTTTCCTTCTGCGAACTTTAGGGGTTTTTTGTTCTTTCTCTAACTGATTTAGGTGTAAGGTTAGGTTGTTTATTTGAGATGTTTCTTGTTTCTTGAGGTAGGATTGTATTGCTATAAACTTCCCTCTTAGAACTGCTTTTGCTGCATCCAATCGGTTTTGGGTCATCGTGTTTTCAATATCATTTGTTTCTAGGTATTTCTGATTTCTTCTTTGATCTCTTCTCTGATCTCTTGGTTATTTAGTAGTGTATTGTATAGCCTCCATGTGTTTGTATTTTTTAGAGATTTTTTCCTGTAATTGATATCAAGTCTCAAAAACCATATGATCATCTCAATAGAGGCAGAAAAATCTTTCAACAAAATTCAACACCCATTTATGATAAAAACCCTCCAGAAAGTAGGCATAGAGGGAACTTACCTCAACATAATAAAGGTGATATATGAGAAACCCACAGCCAACTTTGTTCTCAATGGTGAAAAAATGAAACCATTTCCTCTAAGAACAGGAACAAGACAAGGTTGCCCAGTCTCACCAGTATTGGGCAGAAGACCTAAACAGACATTTCTCCTAAGAAGATATACAGATTGCCAACAAACACATGATAGGATGCAGAACATCACTAACCATTTGAGAAATGCAAATCAAAACTACAATTAGGTATCACCTCACACTGTCTGAGTGGCTATCAACAAAAAATCTACAAACAATAAATGTTGCAGAGGGTGTGGAGAAAAGGGACCCCTCTTGCACTGACGGTGGGAATGTAAATTGATACAGCCACTATGGAGAACAGTATGGAGGTTCCTTAAAAAACTAAGAATAGAACTACCATATGACCCAGCAATCCCACTCCTGGGCATATACCCTGAGGAAACCATAATTCAAAAAGAGACATGTACCACAATGTTCACTGAAGCTCTATTTACAATAGCCAGGACATGGACGCAACCTAAGTGTCCACTGACAGATGAATGGATAAAGAAGATGTGGCACATATGTACAATGGAATATTACTCAGCCATAAAAAGAAAGGAAATTGAGTTATTTGTAATGAGGTCAATGGACCTAGAGTCTGTCATACAGAGTGACGTAAGTCAGAAATAGAAAAGCAAATATCATATGCTAACACATATGTATGGAATCTAGAAAAAAAATGGTTCTGAAGAACCTAGGGGCAGGACAGGAATAAAGACGCAGACCTAGAGAATAGACTTGAGGGTATGGGGAGGGGGGAAGGGTAAGCTGGGATGAAGGGAGAGAGTGGCATGGACATATATACACTATTAAATGTAAAACAGATAGCTAGTTGGAAGCAGCCGCATAGCACAGAGAGAGCAGCTTTGGTGCTTTGTGACCACATAGAGGGGTGGGATAGGGAGGATGGGAGGGAGACATAAGAGGGAGGGGATATGGGGATATGTGTATATGTATAGCTGATTCACTTTGTTATAAAGCAGAAACTAACACACCATTGTAAAGCAATTATACTCCAATAAAGATGTTAAAAAAAAAAGAGTAGTTCCTCAGTAACTTGGGAAACAAAATGAACACATCTCTAAATTCATGTAATTTTATTCCAAGAGAGAGAGAATGAAACAGGAAAAGCATTTGAAAAAAAAATTATTTTATAAACCTTCTGATAATCATTGAAAGATATAAATTTACAGTTTCAAAAAGTTCATTCAACCCCCAGCAGTGTAAATGCCAAGAAAATCCCAGCTAGGGACATTATTGTCAAACTGCTGAAAGCTGTTTGGAAAAAGAGAAAATTTTTCACAAGTGAGAGTGAAATCATGTGTCAAATATAGGAAAACAACAATTGAATGTTGACTGACTTCTCATGAAAATCCATGGAGGCCAGAAGAAAGTAGAACAATAAAGTGCTGAAGGAGAATTCAAGCCATAATTCTATACAAAGTGAAAATGTCCTTCAACAATGGAGGTGAAATATAGACATTTTCTGATAAAATAACACCACGAAAATCCATCATTAGCAGATTTGCACTATAATAAATGCTACAGAAAGTTATTCAGATTGAAAGGAAAGGAATTTACAGGAAACCTAAGAGGTTCAAGAAATATATAAACATAAAAGACTTTTTTGTTACATTTTATGAAATATATTTAACTAAAGCACAAATTATAATATCTTATTGTGAATTTATAACATATATAGGTGTAATACTATAACAACTATAGCATAAAAAAATGGAGCTAGATATCGTAATTGGACCTATGTTACTGCAAGATTTCTATGTTTAAGAAGATGTGGTCCAGTAGAAAAATTAAGAATGTATGGTAGGATCCTTTGAGCAATCACTAAAAACCAATATAAAAAGATATAATTAAGAAAATAATAAACATTTAATTTAGGATGTTTGCATGAGGACTCTGTCAGTGCTATCTGGATGATACAGAAGCAATGGAAATAAAAAAATCTGCCAATTAACTCGCTAATTTTAATTCAAAGGGTACCATTCATGAGAACTTTCAAGCATTTAATCTTTTCCAGTGAGGAAAGAATGTGAACAAAAGTTAGAATGAGATCTTCTATAAGAATTTGTGCTGGCTGGCTATTTTGTGGTATCACTTATTGCCTTAATACTTGAAAATATTCAATGTCTAGGATACAATCCAAAGTTATTTGTCTTACAAAGAAATAGGAAAACATGATTCATTCCCAAGAGAAAAAAAATAATAAAAATTGACCTCAAGATGATGCGATATTATCCATTGTTACATATTTACACATTGCTACCTGATTACAAAACTATAAAATGTTTTATGTAATAAATGATTTTGAAACATGTATAAAATGACTAATGTTCAATAGGAAGTCATTATACTATAGTGGTTTAAAAAGCAGTCACTAAAATCATATGTACATCACTAATCAATTTTTAAAACGTTTGTCACCAGGAGTAGAGCAATGGTTGTCTGATTGGGTAGAACTGGGGTAACTACAAAGTGATATGACAGATCTTTGGGGAGTACTGAAAATGTATATTTTCACTGGGGTGGTGGTTAGATGAACATATACATTTGCCAATACTCATTTATGTGGGCACTGAAAACAGTGCATTTTTATATGTAAATTATACCACAAATTTTTTGATTTATTGAAAGAATGTAGAGCAAGTTTATTAACTTATTGTATTCCTAGGAAATAAAATAATCACAATCAGTAGTTATTAGTCAAACTATCATTTGATTTAAATTTATACTTGAAGAAAAATACTTTACAACAAAAATGATTTCTTCAAATTAGCTACTTAATTTGCAAACACAGGGATTTTATGTAACAACTTTGACCAGAACACATTTTTTTTCCTTAAGAGAAGGACAACGTTTCAAGTGAAACCCAAAGAAGACAGTAAGAGGGAAAGGGATAAAATTAAGTAGTATATTCCTTGTTAATGAACCACCACAAATTGGGTATAAAATGTAGACTTCAGAAAGATAATACAGGTAGTTCAGAAAATGAAACAGAGTAATGATCCAGAAACATCAAAAAGAGCTGCAGGTTCAGCTTTGCATCTTTACTATCAGCAAATATAGTTCCAAGTACATTGTAATGGTTTCATCATTACTTTTCTGTGTTTCACTCAGGTTTAATGTAATAGCATGCTTTTAAATTCTGAGCTAATTGGATGCTCCAGTGTATTAACTTTTTCCCTCTTTTTTTTTTTTTTTGCCAGTTAATATCTATATTATTAAAATCCTTTGGGATCTCTACTTTCATAAATATTTTATTTGGACTTTTAAATTTATATGATAGAATTGTACCCTATAACTTTATTGTATTCATTCATCGATTTATATGGTAAGTCTTTATGAACTATAATATACCATGTGTATGACACTACCAGATACTGGAAAACATGGCAAAGAAATATTGACATGCTGCCTATCCCAAGGATTTTACATATGAAAAAGCAGAGATGGAAAAACAAACAAATAAACAAGTATCAGAGCAAGGTCAAATAGAATTAATTACCAAATAAATTATCTAGACATCTAATCAAGATTATAATAGCTAAAAAGGTCAATAAAGGTTACAAACTCTAGTTTAGAACCACCAAAACTAAATGAAGCTTGAGCTTGACCTTGGGAGATAGTATGACACATACAGGAAGACTAGACTATTCTGTAGTTTGTTTTCACTTTCCCAAGTACAAATAAAGAAAAAATATTTTGTAACATATTTTTATCATAACTACTCATTAAGGACTTAAGCACAGCTTGCATTTTATAACAAAGATTAATTTTATTTTTAAAATGGAAAAAGGACATTTTCAAAAGAAAATGCCCTCATAGCCAAAAAACCCCAAACTATTATATTTCTCTTCTGAAGCCACTTTCATGAAACATCAGATGCAATATGCTACTGGGGAGAGGAACAGATTTGTATGCAGGAGTTCATACTTCATTGGCTCCTTTCCCATGCAAAATACAACCCAGATGTATTCTATGGCTATCAATATTATAAGCTAAATGCAAAATTATTTCTTGGCTATAATTTTAATTACTGTATATGATCTATGTAAAGGGAGGATAAAAATGAATCCAAAGGGAATCTAAATATTGTTAAAATATAATATACTAAGTAATATGGGGACATTAGATTTGAATGGACTGATCCACTTGGAAAGAAGTAGCACTATAGATACATTTAGAACACAGTTGTTTTGTAGAGACTTACAGCCATATAGCTAAATTTTTCTTGGCATATTGGCTGTCTACTAGCAAAATAATTAATCATTGGCATTTTAATAATTACATATATTTTCATTCAGAATTATAGGACTCATGATAATGAGCACTGCTCTATCCTGTTGTCTTTAGATAACATTCCAGAAGATTTCCAGATATAGGCATTTTTCCTATAATACCATAAAAAGTATTTATTTATAGAAAATATTCTGCAAAATCTTGCACTAAAAATAACAGGGCTAGTGAGAAAACAAGAATTATAAACAAATCTTAATAAAACTTAGTAAAAGATAAAGCTTCATAATCAAATTATATAGATATACATACACATATGTATACATATACAAACATATAAAATATAGATAAATATATACACATATATAAAAATACACATACATATATGTATGCACTCTTTTTGTTAGGAAATATATCTTAATCAAAAGAGTTGCACAGTTACATATTCACAGACATTTGCACCCATTATTACTATCAGTCAATCCTTTTCAACCTTAAGCCTTGAGTTTGTGCCTAGATCTTTGAGATATTATCCCCTGGAAGCATTTGCTCCTTGGTACAATTCAATTCTGTCAAAATGAAGGATACCTGTTTGTTCTCTGTATGATTAATTGTGTCAAGGGAGATAGCCTAAGTGGCAGGATGACTACACACAGTTTCCTCTTCTCTCCCAATCCTATTTAAGACATGGCAAGTCCAAAAATAACTAATATGAACCTACTCTATAGCATAGGGAACTCTACTAAATACTCCATAATGACCTATATGGGAAAAGAATCTAAAAAAGAGTGAATATATGTATATGTATAACTGACTCACTTTGCTGTACACCTGAAACTAATAAAACATTGTAAATCAACTATACTCCAATAAAAATTAATTTAAAAACAATTAAGGATCTAATCCAGTGTGTAGATTTCATCATCATTCTTTTTTACAAAGTTTGCTCACCCTTGTTTTAAATGATGCCTGAACTTCTTGTGTCCCTTTTCTCAGCATATTGTTGAAGCTGAAATAATCATCAACAAATAGCATTTCGGAAATTTAAATCCCCACTTTAAACAGTTCCTTTGAGACTATAATATCAAATCCAGTCCCTTCGTCCAAGTGTATAAATTTTCTCTACCACCTCTCTATCTCTGGCACCCACCTTAGTTGGGCTATATAACTTATGGATGACTGTAATTATTTATCTCCACCAAAAAAGAGACCACAGAAAAATTACCTAGAAAACGGATAGAGTAATTTTTCTCAGATATTAACCCAATAAAAATAAAGTTAGAAATTGATGAATATTTATTATATTATTAGGCTGTTTTTTCAGCTCCATGGAGTAGTATATAGATATTTCTATAAGTGATGATATGCACTTTTATCCTAGAGATTGGAGAGGAAGGCAAATTTGCCTACGAAATTAATCCAATTTGTCTTTACAAATTAAAATGACAAAATTGAAATCCTAAATATACCATCATCTAAAGCTGAGTTGTGGACATGGAGAAGGCTACATTGCTTAATATTAGAAAATGGCAGGTGCAATGGGTAGTCTTATGTGTGTACTTGGCTAAATATAGTTCCCAGTTATTTAATCAAACACTCATCTAAGTGCTGTTGTGAAGGTAAAACATCTACAATCAGTTAATCTGTTGACTTCTGATCTGTTGCTCTCTATGTCTCTGTCTCTTTTTGTCTCCTTCTGGCGCTCGCTCTCTCTATAGATAGGTAGATATATAGATAGATAGAAAGATAGATATCATACTGGTTCTATTTCTCTGGAGAATTCTGATTGATAAGTCAGGACTTGGGGGGGGGCGTCCTAGAAGAAGAATATGATAGGAAAAACTTGCCAGGGGCTTCTAATTTTTTCACAGAGGGCAGGGTAATTGAAATTAAGCACCAATGACACCCAGGTTCTTGGAGCTGAGGTCATGGCGGTTTTTCATAGTTAATGCAAGAAGCAGTCATATTCACTTTTCTTTCCCCCATCCTAAACATGGGCTATCACACAGGCTTGTAGCTCCCCTGCCACACACACACACACACACACACACACACACACACACACACACACACACACACCCCACATATTTTCTTAATTAAAAAAAAAACAGATTCAATAAAAATAACTCTTCTTGGAAAAATTTTGCTGTGTTCTCATAATTCAAAAGGATATTAAAGATTAGGGTTAGGCTTTAGTGGAACTTAAATAATCCATTTCCTCGACCCTCAACTCAATAGGCATTTTGTTATTTTACTTTTTTGTCAGAGATCAGGGAATCCTTTATTGGTCAGTTCACACATGTAATGCCATCTACATCGAGAATCATGTTGTTCTTCTTGTTTTGTAACATCACTTTCGTTACCAACTCTTATTCTACACATTAACAGTACGTGAGGTGACTTGTCTGCCCAGCATAGGACCTTGCAAATATAATTATTATTATTTTTTTTTTCGGTACGTGGGCCTTTCACTGCCGTGGCCTCTCCCATTGCGGAGCACAGGCTCCGGACGCGCAGGCTCAGTGGCCATGGCTCATGGGCCCAGCCGCTCCGCGGCATGTGGGATCTTCCTGGACCGGGGCACAAACCCGTGTCCCCTACATCGGCAGGCGGACCACTGTGCCACCAGGGAAGCCCCAAATATAATTTTGATAGGATACTTTTAGATGTGAGTTTAAAATGACTGGTTTACTCTTTACTATAGTTCCTAGTTCATGCTTATAGCTAAGACGCCATTTCATGTTTATTATTTAAAAACCCCATAGAATTCTCAAAAGATATGTGGGATTGTCCATTCTGAAGATAAAAACTTTTATCCCATGATAGCATCAAAGAGGAGATGGTATGAAAGCTGGATTTTAAACCCCTTAAGCTGATAATGACATAAATAAGAAGTTTGTGTAGATAGAAGAACAAGGTCTGTTCTAAGAAAAGAGGCCAATCCTCTGTGCTAGAGATAAAAATAACAGGTTATAATGGGGCAAAGCACAGGGATATTTCTTTAAGTATATTTGACACAGTTATAGTGAGAAGTTGTAGAATTGCTTTTCCCAGACAACTTAGTTGCTTAATCTCTTTCTAAAATGTGCAGATCAGGAGTTTGTGCCTATAAGCTCAATGTCAGCATGAAAAAATATATATACCTTGCTGTAATATGGAAGAGTAAGCATGATGGGTGTTGGGGCGAGCTATCAATAGGAGGCTGGTAGACTTGACTTACGGAAAGTGCTTTTCTCTTTAATAAAGTTTTTAATTTTGAAAAGTAGTAATTTAAATTAATTGCATATTGCCTATTGGTCCCAACTACTTAAGCATTAGTCATCTGTTGATTACATAATAATATTAGCTATTGACTTGTAAATGATGATTGATGAGCTTCAAGAGAATATAAAATAATTGTATTCCCTCTCTTTTAAACGTTTACCTGAATGCATTTTTCTGAAAATTAATTTCCAGAGCCTATTAATCAAAGTTTTCTAAAATAAAGGTAAACTTCAAATTATTTAATGCAGACTAAATTAACACAGTTCAAAATAATACTTGTTTTAAAATATGCATGTCTTTTCTGTTCCGGTCATGTACGTTGACTTCTTCTCAGTTATGATATGCAGTGTAATTATAGTACATGGATTTATTTGTTTATATCCTTTCTTTTTTCAGAGTAAAATTGTCTACATAAATACCTACAACACAACATGTTAAAATAAAATTTAAATCAGATGAATGAAGTTAATCAAAAGAAAAATTAAAAGAGGCAGATTATGATAAAGTCAAAAGTGAGATTAATATAAAATTTAGTCAATAAACTTGCCAAATATGGGAGAAAAATATACTTCTTTGCAATGTCAGACAAAGGTCAAATTACAAATCATATCACCTGTAATAAAAGATAAGTTAGGTGCACAGAAGTAGCCTAATTATTCCACATGCTGAAGCTAGTGAAAATGTCCTGTGAGTTTTCAAAAAGAGAATTATGGTACAAAACAAGTTCCTCACCACCATACTTGCTGTGAACACAGCAATGAAATTTTTAAAGGGACTTTTGGATAATATCCTTCTGGGAAGGCTGAAAGCATAATGAGAGCAATCCTTTTAGCAATCAGAATGATTTAGCCCAACTTCTGGATCAGGGTAAGATGAAGAAAGTATACTCTCTTTCCCATGAATTAAAGCTAAAAACCCTGACCCAAAATGTTCACTTGATATCGACAGATGATCTCCAAGAGAAACACTCTCTTTCAGGTCAGAGAGGTTGGAAGGGCCACCTCTGTATATGAGTGGGAGGAAATCTTTTTGTTTTCTTTCTCTTTGTACTCTCAGCACTGCCTCAAAGCAAGTCCCTCTTAAGAAGCAGCACTCCTGTGTCAGGAGGGCAACAGCAATGATGATGGTCATGGCAGTAGAAATGGCAGTCACCCAAGCACCTAAAATACTGATAAAAATATCCTTCTTTCTGACAAGTGAAACTGAAGAAAGAGGCTCCTGTGGCCAAAATACATAGAGGGAATCTCCATTACTTGTTCTCTATTTTTTCTCTCATCACTTTTCGTCAAAACACACCTAATCACAGAAAGCTTCACAGAGGACAAAAACTTCAGCTTTCTAGCCAAAGCACCAAAATCAGTCCCCTGGAAGCTAAAATATGTGAGAGAATTACAGAGAGGAGAGAGCTGGATAAAGGGATCCTTTAAAACCCTGTTTATTTAAAGTCCTGGACTCATTTCTGATCTGTGGAGGTGAGGAAATGATACAAAACAACAGAGCAAAGCCTTTGAGAATGGAAATACAATGTAGATGGCCACCTAGGTGCCATTTTGACTCCTGAGAATTGGACACACAGAATGGATGAGAATAACACTTCAAGACTTTGAAATCAAAGCTGAGATTGGAATCGCAGGCCACACAGAAGGTGAATCTGGACACAAGTGGTCTATAACTAACTGCTAAAAGACAGAAAGTACCCATTCACCAGATGATTTTAACAATACCGACTCATAACATAACATTCAAAATTTCTAGGATGTAAGACAAAATTATTCAACATAAAAAAGAGCAAACAATGTCAAAAGTCCTGAAGAAAAAAATATAATCAATAGACAGCAAGCATAAATAATTCAAATGTTGAAACTGTTACACAAACACTTCAAAGTAGTTACTGTATCCATGTTTTTATGAAGAGTGAAAGCCCTTGAAATTAATGGGAAGATAGAACTTATCAGCAAAGAAATAGAAACTATAAAAATGTAACAATGGACACTTTAGGAAGAAAAATAAAAGAAATAAAAACTTCAGAGGAATTCAATAGCAGAATAAAAATGACGTGTCATTGAACTTGCAAATGATTAATAGAAATTATTCTATATACATAACTGCAAAATAGCTATTATAATAAAAAAAGCCTAAGAGACATGTGTGACAGTATCAAAAGTGTTAGCATCCAAATCTTGGTAGCCCCAGAAGTACAGGGAAAATAATGCAGTGCAGAAAAAATATTTGAAAAAATAAACAGAGGGGACAAACTAAAAACTATTAGTAAAATAGAAGGTCTAAATCCAATATGGTACATACAAACCAACTAAAAGAGAAAGAGTGTCAGATTAGATGTCAAGATATTTTTTATATATAAGAAACCTTATATGTAATGAAATAACAAAGTTATAAGTAAAAGGATGGAAAAGATGTACTATGCAAACACTAATCAAAAGTTGGAGTGGCTATATCATTATCAAAAAAGGAAACTTCAGAAGAGGGAAAAAAGTCAGGAATAAAAAGTCATTAAATAATGATAAAAGGGTTAATTCACTAAGAAGACAAAGCAATTTTAATGAAACTCAGAGCTGCAAAATATGTGAAGCAAAGACTGACAGAACTGAAAGGAGAAAGAGAAAAATCTATTTTTGATATATACAACACGAATGAATCTCAAAAGTGTTATGCTAAGTGAAAGAAGTTCATTTGGAAAAGTTACATGTTGTATGACTGCATTTATATGACAGTCTGGAAGAAAATCCCAAACTAATATATACGCGGTTAAGAGTATAGAAGTGAAGCTGTTTGTGGGAATATTTAGGGTAACAGCCAACCTTGTTCTGCATCCTGATTATGGTAAATGTTGTATAATGATGCACTTGTTAAAACCCACAAAATAATACACTGAAAAAGAGTGTATTTTACTGAGTAATGTATAAATAAGTAAATGAACTGGTGATGCAATTCAAGAATACACCCCTCTGGCTTAATTATGGAAAAACATAAAACATCCGACATAATGGATCTCCAATTTCTCAATTAGGAGAAATATTTTGTGGGATAGATTGCATTTTCTTTTCCTGATTCTTCATACCTTTCTATGTGACTCCATAGCCCATTGCACTGGAATCAGATTCTCTTTCTCCACAGTATTGAGACTGGGCTTAGCCATGTAGTCTTCTTTGGCCAATTACATATGGGCAGAACTAAGACTGTGCCAGGTGTGAGCCTATTCCTTAAGAAATATCAAGGGTTTGCTTCCATATATATGGCTTTTCTGTCATTGCTAATAAAAGAATATGCCCAAACTTGTTCATTTGCCTGAGGAGGATGAGAGACATCCACAGCGACCTGACTTAACCCACAGTTTGAGGCCCAGAAAAACCCAGCATAGAGCAACCAACCAGTGGGTGACTTGCTGATATATGAGTCCAAATACATTATTATGTTTTAAGCCATTGAATCATGGAGTTGTTTATTAGGCTGTGTAATGCCCACATATGATTAAATAGGCTTTATGATATTAAAAAATGTTCTATATCCTTACATGATATAATTATGCTGTTATTATCAGTTGATATAGAAAAAGCATTACAGAGAAAACTGCTATAAATCAAATGAAAAATTTTAGAAAGTTACATGTTGTTTTTCACAACACTGTCTTTATATACTTAAAACTTTAGAACATATACTAACTTTATTATTCACTCTAATTAATATTCCTGATATGATTTTGGAAATTCTGTGCAATTACTTCATATTTTCTCCCTACCTCAACCCAGGCCACTCCTACCCACCAGCATACCCATGAAAAAATGTAGACCCATTGATGGACATCTTTGATCTAGAAAATTGTTGAAATACTTAGATTTAAGGCAAGTCTCTACAGATATAATTTCTTCCAACTGAAGCTTTAAAAATAGTTAATAGTCCTGAATTCAACACGACATTCTCATTGAAAAGGCTGTGAAATACACCAATTATGGTTGTAAAATAGGTGTGGTGCCAGTTTTTAAAAATTAGAAGCCAATCTAGGAGTAAGCATAACATCTACCTTAAAAAACAGAGGAGCTTGACAAAAATGTGGTGACAATTCCTCATTCCTGAATTCAGAGTCATCCATTTTAAAAAATTAATCACAAATATTCATTAAGTACCTGTTGCTGCTTAGCAATACATATCCTGCTGCTTAGAGGATACATTCTTGAGTAAAATAGATGGTCCTTGGTCCATGGTGTTTACAGTCCAGTGTAAGAGATTGTCATAACTTGTATAGTCACCTAAACATTATATATCAGTAAGCTCTGGCAAATACTCTAACAATAAAAATCATTTGAGAGAATAAAATTGGGATGCTGTCTAGACTGGAAGATAAGGGAAGTCTTTCCTGAAGAAATGACATTTGAGTTTACCTCTAAGTATCAATAGCAAATAGCGGAAGTCACCAGAAGAAAAGAATTCGTGCCAAAAGACTAAAACTTCATATGCAAAGACCATGCAAACAACTCAAAGGTGTTGTGTCTGAGGGTCAGAAATAAAGCCAAAGGTGTGAGCTCAGAAAGAAAAGTGAACAGCGGCATTAAATGAGTCTGCAGGGGTAGGAAAAGTCTGGACTGCACCAGCTCCGTAGGCCATGAAAAAGTTTTACATATTGACATAAAAAGCAATTGAAGATGTAATCAAATTAGCGACACGGTCACATTTTTATTTTTGAAAGAAATGGATTCAAATGTGGAAAAACTAAGTTAGGATGAATAGTTAGGAGATCAGAGAGTATTTGACATGAAGAAAATATGACAAATTTGAGATATGTTTAGGAAGTAAAATCAAAGGAGTCCAATGACAGATTAGATATGGTGAAGGAGTAGGAGTTGTGAAGAATGGCTCTTGGGATTCTGGTTGGAGCATATGGTGAATGGAATCCATTCACTCTACTCACGTAAGTAGAGAACCAGATTTGATGGGTTAGATCTTATGGACATAAAGAGTTCAGAGTACTTTTGAAACTTCAAATTTTGTAGGTCCATATATTTATGATGGGTCGGAAGCTTAGGGAAGAGATCAGGGTTTTAAGAAAAGATTCACTTGGGAAGTATTGAAGGTATAGATTTTTTTAAGAAGAGGGTATAAGTAACTATATAGAATTCCTTCAAGAATTCAAGTAGACAAAGACCAAAAATATCAAGGAGGTCATTGATAACATTTTGGATAACTGCAACTGTAGTGTTTTTTATCTCTCTGCGAAGTAAGGGGAAACAGTGAGTAGGAAGAAGGAGATTCAAATTTATGAGATTCAGATTTATAGAAATGTGTCCAGGCAGCATGACTATAATTGGTAACTATAATTAATTCTACTCTGTTGTTTTTTCAGTAGTGATTAACTTCCTGAAGATTGTTAAGCTCATATAGCTCTTCAAAGAAGAAATTTGAGGGAGGGACAAAATATCTTTTGTAGTGATATGAACATATCAAGGATCCAATATTCTTTTTCCAAATTGCAGAGGTTAGAAACGGTCACATCATTGGAGGGACCTGGTAAACAGATGAGTTATTTGCTGGCAGTGTTTATCTTTTTAAAATCATTTTTAATTCCAGGGGGAGGGGGAATGCATTGACTGTTCACACATGGCCATGATTCCCTGGCCTGATTCACGATTTTATGGGAGATCAGGGGAGAATGCATAATCTTAGAAAGCAAGACTAGCTACTTCATCACATAAAAGGATGCCAGTGAAAAAGTTGGCAATGTTTTTTAGCACTAAAATGGTAACATCTGGGCATATATGAGAAGTAGCAACAGGAAAGCAACATTCAGATCTTCACATCCTGAAATAAGATATCAGGCTGAACTGAGAAACCAGTCATGGCCAGGATTTTTCATTGCCAATATAGAGTATCAAGAAGCAGTAGTTTTAAAATACCAACTGGGCTTTCCAATTGCCACTTTTCTATGCATCGTAAGACTTTATAGTTTCTAAATGCAACTCAGAAAACTGCTTTCAACTTCTCAGTATAAAAATATGGCAGGAATTCGTCACAAATTTCATGCATCGTGGTAAAATAAATATTAGTAATATCACTTTGTTTAGATGTCTTATATTGTTTTCAATAGATTCTAAACTATTATCAGATATTACTCAATTTGTGTGATTTTGAAACAATTTGTTCTGTATTTTAAACCATCTTTAGCTTATATAATCTTATAAAAAGGTAGAAGAATATGTTATGGTTACACCTCTGACTATAGTCCCTGCAACTGGAAGTCATTTTAAACTGCTAACTTGTTATTTAAAGGGAAATTACATATTTTTGGTATGCTGTACTTTAATCAGACGTTCAGGGAAGAGAATGGGGGTAGTTTAGAGCAAGCCCCATGAACAAACTTCCATTTCCATACAAAGCATATTTACTTACAATTATTTTGGAAGTAAACACCTGGTTTTCTTTTTCAAAATTGGTATCAGTCAGATTTATTTCTCAAAATTTGTATTAGTATTAGTTAGCTTTGTTGTATTATAAGTCCTTCGTCCCCATCTCAGTGGCTTAAAACGTCCACCCTGTAGAAGCAGCCTCTTTGTGGGACATGCATGTCTCCACAGTAGAGAACAGCATAGGCTAAGCCAAACCATGCAATAGGATTTGAAGCTTCTGCTCAGACATGGTGTATATCATGGTGGCTCACTTCCCATTGGCCAAAGTAAGTCACAGTCAAGTCAGAGTGCATTGAGGCAGGAATGAGTATTCTTTTCACAGGCAAAAAGTAAATCACATGGCAATGGGCAAGGATGTATAATCCTACTGAGAAGGGGGAGTGAACACTGTAAAAATTAGTACAAGCAAGGTCAGAATTGATGTTAAATGTTGTCATAATATATTGTTCTTTAATTATATGGCCTCTTCCAATGAAAATATATTTGAATGAAATATAGTTCATTTAATTAGTTTTTTTATCACATTCAGAAATTTGTACATTTACAGATAGAAGCTAACATTTTAAAACTTTCGATTGTAAATATCAAGGAGAATTCAGGCATGAACAACTGTTAAATAATCACTACTCAAGCACAATAGAGAGAGAGAGAGAGGCAAATATACTCAGAGAATGAAAATATTATTTTCAGGAAATATTTAATGAAAAAATAAGTTTCGAAGGCAGAATGTGAATATTCACCAATTTTGAATTAACTTAGAGCAACAATCAAATCTCACTGAAATCATGATATACTATGATATAAATTCAATAATTCATTTGTTTGACCATTTTACTCAGAAAAAA
This sequence comes from Neophocaena asiaeorientalis asiaeorientalis, assembly GCF_003031525.2. Classification (NCBI taxonomy): domain Eukaryota; kingdom Metazoa; phylum Chordata; class Mammalia; order Artiodactyla; family Phocoenidae; genus Neophocaena; species Neophocaena asiaeorientalis. The sequence continues at coordinate 2,508,210 of NW_020174425.1, read as the reverse complement.
AGAAATGTTAATAACAATTTCATGGCCACTTTAATTTCAGGTTGACTAATAATACAAAGGATGCAATCTTTAGAAGTATGCAGGGACCTACTCTAGGTATACACTTAAGAGGTATATGGTAAATGTTTAATTTTGTTTTGAATTTTCAAACACCTGATGATTTTGTGTTTAATAAATAAATGAGGGCCTATTCTGTTATTTATCAAGTACTTTTTTAAAAAGCCTGTTTAAGTAGGTAGTATATTCAATAACACTCTATAAAAACTAGATCTCACTTATAAATTTGCATTGAATTTGTTTTTATTTAAAATAAAAGAAAGTGGTGGGGGGTTGGTGGTGTGATAAATTGGGAGATTGAGATTGACATATATACACTAATATGTATAAAATGGATAACTAGTAAGAATCTGCTGTATCAAAAATAAATAAACTAAAATTCAAAAAAAGAAAATAAATGTCTCTTTGGCCTAATACTTTGTTAAATTCACCCCTTTAAAATCTTTTCATCTTGTAGTATGATATATATTTCTAAAACATTTTCAGTATAATAGCCTTTAATACTAATAAAATAATGTGTGTATATATGTCTGAGTGTATGTGTACCTGCAATAATGTATATCAAACTGTTTATTTTGGTTATTTGAAAGTAGAATAGGTGAGAAGAGGATCAAGCATTTTAAAAATATGTTTCTGTGTTGATTTGAATAAGGAGAATATATTCATTTTTAAAAATAAATCTATTAAATGTTTAGTCCAGGAAGGGATTTCATACATATGCTTATACATATGTTTTGTTGTTTTCCATACTTTTACTCTGAATTTAAGTTCAGCATAATTCTTGTGAAAGTATTAAGTTCCAAATTATTAAGTAATTGGCTGTTACTCTGTGATAATCCTAGATTCAGAACTCAGTGATGTTAAAAGATAAGTGTAGGAACAGTTTTATTTAATTGGAAAGTTTAACCTCAAAGGGTTTCACTTGGTCTTGTGAAGCCATCAATGTTACTTCAAGGATACTATGCACATTTCTGAATATGAGATATTTCAGAAGGAAAAGGGGCATATCTAATCAATTTTATGACTATGAAAAATCCACGTATTTCTCAACTTTTCCCATACTTATTTGGGTATTACCTAAATCACTTGAGATATTAATTGTATTTATTTAAAATGTGCTACAGTATTTTGCTTGACACTGTAGTATATATGGAGTATAACTGGGATTTTATTGTTTGGTAATGAAAGTTTACTCTATTGTCTTCACTTTTTTTAATAGTTTTTGTTGAGGACATATTCTAATTTATATAAGGAACCAAAGACCTTCTAGGAAGAAAGGAGGTTAAGTTGGTACCCTCTTTCCCACAAACTCGAGGCTACTAAACTCTGTCCTGTGGATAGAGCTGATCTCTTTCAAAACCGGTATCTGGCAAGATTAGTAAGTTTCAAGGTGGAAAAGATATGCTGAAAATACAAAGCTGATTAATCATGGCCTGAAGTTTCTCAGGACAGACACTAAAATTTTCTCAAATGCATCATCCTGAAAGAAAGCAATGCTTAAGAGGAAAGGTGAGTGATTTTTTTCAAAGAGCTGCAGTTTGGAAAACAGTTCAATTTTGACATTGGCTCAACTTTGGCAAAGTACAACACTGGCAGAAGATGGTCCTACCTTATACCTTGTGGGACCAGTGCAGGCCAGGGTGAGCTTTATTAGTTACGGAGGCCATAAACTGACTGTAAGGTTCACTTCCCACCTCCCTCCTCTGATGCAAAGTAGTATCTGTACCACTTCATAGTGGTTCAGATGCTACTCCAAGGGACGCAGCAGCACCTGTGAACAGGGACCTCTTCTGACTGTTTCAGGGACCACACCGGGCTCCTGTTGTGGCTGCAGAGCAGGTCGGAGCCGGATCATTTTGGAGCAATGAGCTTGAGGTTATGATTGGGGAGTTCTCCAGAAAAAGCGGGTAGCTGAGTTTGAGGTCAAGCATTCAGTTCTTAGAAAGTACAAAAAAGACTGCTCCTTTGGACATGAGAAAGGACAGTGTGAACCTGGGGAGTTTCTATGACTTCAACACTGGGGGAGCAGGTTAAGAGGAGGCAAGGACAGGAGACTAGACTTCCTGCCAAATTGCTCAATATTTCATGTGCCGCAGTTTGAGGACTCTATTGTTTATCAACTAGGGAGCATGTTATTCATATCTCAAGATTTTAGAGGAACACTTGGATTAGAAAACTATTATTCCATTTAATTTCAAAACAACCTCATTATGTAGAAACTATTATCCTTATTGTATACCATGAGGAAACAAAATTTGGAGAGGTTGTTACCTTGCCTATGGCCACACAGGCAACAGCAAGCACAAAGCTTGGATTTAAAACTAGGTTTATCTGACTCAAAGGCCCTTTTTTTACAGAACCTCAATTTAAAGTAAATAAACTTTATTATAAACATATTTCAAATATTGAAACTAAACTTTCATCAGTAGAGTGGCTTGCTTCAGAGTCCAGACCTTAATAAGCAGCAAAGCCAAAGCAAGAACACAGGTTTTCCCATAGCTGACATTACATCTCATTGGGTCTCTAAACCATTTCTTCAGTTATTTCTCATTTACTTAATGGAAAAGAACCTCAGGGACATACTACACACTTCATTTAAGATCATCTGCCTGATAATCTTAGATTTTTGAAATCTGAAAGTCTCCTAATGAACACTGAGACATTCTTTACTTTCAAACATTTATCACCGAGTGTATTTTTTAGGCTAAAGGAAAAAAATCCTTTGGCCAACAATAGACCTCCACATTTGCACTGAAGTTCAGTTCTACAGGATGCTGAAAGTACAGCTTTATCACATACTCATCAGTGTTTTCTTATATTTTTGAAGCATAGAAAGGGAATCATTAATCTTGTTGGACTTGTGACAATTGACCTTCAAAGACTTCAAGTGGTGTCGAGTTCATCAAAAGATTAATAAATCTTGAGTGCAATTTTGGTTGAATTAGCAAAGTGTCCAAAATAACTGATTTTGTTTAATACTAATCTTTATTTATGAAAATATAAATTTAATAAAAAATATCAGGAACCTGGCAAAATATTTTAGACTTTGAAATGTTTATAGGCTTATGCTTTTGAGTATATAGGATGAATACATATGGTTAAAATACTTTTAACTGATAGTCTGAAGAATTTTTTTTAAAAGAATGTTAGTTTCAAGCTATGAGCTGTATTTATACTTAATATGGTATTAATGCATGTATTTTCTTTGTTTAATTTTCTTAAATTATTAGTATTGCCAACTAATACAAAGCCTTTTAAATCAATTTTTATAAGAGGAGAGAAATCAAATATGAAGAAATTTGTTAGGACACTTTTTGTGTTGCCAATGTATAGATTTCAATTAGAAATTATTCCTTTGGTGAATTGACATCTATTTTTTAATCGCTTCACCAATTGCAATTTGTGATAAATCAATTTTGAGAAAGAAAAACTTAAGTTCATTCTCTGGCTGGCAGTCAAAATGTTAGGTAAGGTTAAAGCATATTGTTCTAACAAAAATTTTGCATCATCTGTACAATGAGATCTAATTTGCTTTGACAAAATAAGACCTCAAAATCACAGCAGAGAGTAGCCAGTTCAGGGGAATCAACTAATGTACTCTACTTATGCTTTCAGCAAACATTAATTAAGATTTACTAAAAAAATAAGATTTAGTCCTGTCTTCATAAGCACATAGTCTAATGAGAAGGCAAGCATATGAAAAGATGATTACAAAATAAAGTCACTGGCAAACAGCAAATCAAGGTGTGCCTTGTGTGCTAAGGCACTGGAACTCTATCTATGGGAGATGTTAACATTTTGTTTTCTTTTAATCATTTAGAAACTTTGGGGAGAATGGTTTAAGACTAACAGGACTGAAGGACTGAAGTCAAGGGGATAACTATGGAGATTGTCCCCGTCCAAATGAAGATCTCATCCAGGACAGTGACAGCAGGGCTAATAGAATGTGATACACTTTGAGAGATACTTTGAAGGACAGATCAACAGCATTTGGAAATAGAATACATAAGAAAAGGGAAAAGAGGATGCAGTTAAGAATTATTCTGTTTTATTTAATTTTTTATATCTTTATTGAAGTAGGACTACGTTTCATACAATGTTGAGATCTTAAGTATACAGTTTGATGAGTTTTGAAAACATATACAACTGTATAACCTACAGTTGTATAACCTGTATAACCTACACTGTAATCAAGATATAGTACATCCCTGTCTCCTGAGAAAGTTTCCCTTTTCTGTCCATCCCTCACCTTCCACATGGAACCGCGATTCTGATTTCTATATCGTTGGGTTAGTGTTCTTTGATCTTTAACTTTTTTGTATGTGTCTAGTTTCTTTTTCTCAGCGTGTTTTTGATATTAGTTCCTGTTGCTGAGTGTTCAAGTAGTTCATTACTATTTTATTGCTGAATAGTCTTCTGCTGTTTAGATATACCATAATTTGTGTATCCATTATTCTGTTAATGGGCATTTAGGTCACTGATAATGTTTTTTGCTCTTTCTTCTGAGATTTACCCTTTGATTCATGGATTATTTAGAAGTATGTGATTTAGTCTCCAAGTCTTTGAGATTTTCTTATGTTAGTTATGTTGACTTCAAATGTAATACCATTGTTTGATCAAAGAACAAACTGTATGATTTCATTTGTTTTAAATTTGTCAAGCTTTGATTTATGGCCCAGGATATGGTCTATCTTAGAATTTGTTCTATGAGCTCTTGAAAAAAAATGTGTGTTCTGCTGTTGTTGAGTGGAGTATTCTATAGATGTTGAGTAAATCATTTTGTTAATCGTTTTGAATTCTCCTAAGTCCATGCTAATTGTCTGCCAGTTGTTTTATCAGTTGTTGAGAGAGGAGTATTGATGTCTCCAATATAATTGTGGACTTTATTTCTCTTCAGTTCTATCACTTTTTTTCCTTCTTTTTTTTTTCCCCTCCTGTAGAATCTTCATTCAAGCTCTAATTTATGAATTATAGCGACACACTTTTTATCAAACACAAGAGGAGTAAGTTATCTCAATTAACAAACAATAGATAACCTTATCCCTTCTTTACTCACTGACAGTGTTTTAATTTGTCGATCTTAATTGCCACTTCTTCTGTAAAATGTTTACTAACCAACCATTTACGTTTACTCCCCATACTATTTTCTTCAGTAAAATGAATGACTCCTTAGCTACCCACGCTCTTTCATAACCAATGCCTCTCCTATAGAGTTAATCAAATTTACTATAGTTATTAGTACAATAATCCATAAGATTTTACTTCACACTTTAGAATTTTACTCCTATACATATTATCTCATTTGATCCTCTAAACAACCCTGTGAAGGAGTTACTTCTATTTTACAGACAGGGAAACTGAAACAGAAACAATATGATCTAAGGTCATAGAGTATAAAAAAAACCAAAAAGACAAAAAAATAATTCCGAAATTGAATCCAGGATTTTTTTCCCCCACTTTTTAGCCATGCCACGTGGCATGCAGGATCCTAGTGCCCCGACCAGGGATTGAACCCATGCCCCCTGCATTGGAAGGATGGAGTCCCAACCACAGGACCACCAGGGAAGTCCCTGAATCCAGGATTTTTAATTGAAAATACTATGGTTTTTTTCAATTCATCAAATATGCTGAACTCCTTGAGATTATATTTTCACCTTTACGTAACCACTGCCTAGTGTATACGATGGCAGATACTAAGCAAAGACATATTGACTAGATTTGAAGTCAGCTACTGGAAAGGTATTACATATTTCCTAGACAGTACATAATTTCTTGCCTCCTAAAAAACAAAGTACCAGATATAATTTAGTATTACAGAATGATCCATGGAACACCATCAGGGTTAAGAATTTGGTTTCTGATTTTAGAGTTAGGTGCAGATCCTGAAACTGTGTAAGCTCTCTGGGCCTCAATTTTGTTTGTAAAATGGGAATAATAAATGGTAATTATCTCAAATGACTAGTGTATTGAATGGGAATGCATAGAAGACGCCTAGTATAGTGTCTGGTACATAGAAAGCACTCAATAAAATAGTTAAATGTGTATGAGTATTAATATGAAACTAAAAAGTAGAACTAGTTTACAAAACAGTAATAATCAATCTCATGAACTATGAAAAGAACAGAGTTAAATTTGCCGAAGTATGTTTTTGAGGTTTTGTTTTGACTTTTTCAACCTTTATCACTTGGCTCTCCATGAGCTATTTACATGAGCTATGAACACTGCTGCTCTCACACTGCTTATCTCTAACAACTTCCATCTCCCTTTTAATGCAAGTAATGTGGAGGTGTACCTGTAAAAAGATAGATGTCCAAAGTGTCTCTCAGGAATCGAGTAACCTTCTAGAGAACTTCCTGGAGTAATGGAAATGATCTGTCTCTTGACCTGGCTGTTGTTACACAGGTGAAGGTATCTGTCAAAACAGTGAAATGTACATGTAAGAAAAGATGTGTATGTGAAACAACGCAAGTTTAAAAAAAAAACAAACTTTTTTTAGGTTTTATAACCCTCGAACAAGTTACTTTCCCTTTTTGGCCCTTAGCTTTCTCATCTTCAGAAAGGGAATAATTTCTCACTCAGAAAGAATATAGTTCGTGTTAAAGAAGATAAGGTCTATAAAGTACTTAGAGCAGTTTCTGCACAGTTAGTTGCCAATTCTGGATCCACTTTACATTAACCCTAGGCATTTTTCAAATTTATCTGAGTCCGAAAACATTCCTCCAAAATAAAACCTATATTCTCTCCCTCTCCCTTCTCCTACTCTTCCCCTCCTCTCTTTTATTTTAGGAAAATATGAGTAAACATTTGATTAAAGCTTTTGCCTCCATAGTGATTTTTGTGTGTTTGTTTGTTTTACAAAATCATAATACAGTCCTTTGCCTTCATATTTCTCTTCCTTCTCATTTAATTATAGTCAAAAAAGTGAGAATTCCCTGGAGGTCTAGTGGTTAAGACTGCGCTTTCACTGCCGAGGGCGTGGGTTCGATCCCTGGTCAGGGAACCAAGATCTCAGAACCAAGATCCCACAAGGGACATGGTGCCGCCAAAAACAAAACAAAGTAACAGTTCCTGTTACTAGTTTTCAAATCACTTTTTAAAAGTGTCTAAGCAATGTAGTTCTATCACTTTTTATTATATTCTATTTTTTTAATCGAGGTATAATTGCTTTACAATGTTGTGTTAGTTTCTGCTGTACAATGAAGTGAATCAGCTATATGTATACATATATCCCCTCCCTCTTGGACCTCCCACCCCTTCCCGTCCCGCCCATCTAGGTCATCTCAGAGCACCTAGCTGAGCTCCCTGTGCTGTACCGCAGGTTCCCACTAGCTATCTATTTTAATATTAAAAAAAATTGTGCTGAAGTTCTATTACTTTTTGCTTCATATATTTTGTACCACTGTTGTTTGTTGCAAACACATTTAGGATAGCCATATTTTCTTGGTAGATTTACCTTTTTCTTATATATAATATCCCTCTCTGTCTCTTGTAACTTTATTTGCTCTAAAGACTCCATTATCTAATATAGTACTCTTGCTTTCTTTTGACTAATATTTGTTATATATATTCTAAATATATACCTATATATTTAATATATATAAGTAATATATATTATATATTAGTATGTATAAAACAAACATATATGTTACATATATTTCCATCCTTCTTTTTCAACCAGTCTATCTCATTATATTTGTGAGTTTCTTGTAGACAGCATACAGTTTGATTTATCCTGATTTTTATCCAGAGATTGGTAAAATATAGTCTCTGTCTTTAACAATTGTATTTCTACTGTTTGCATTTAAGGTCATTACTGAGGTTTTAGGGTTTAATTTTACCATGTTATTTTTTGTATTGCTTATTCTCCCTCTCTGTAGATTACTTCAGTTTTTTGTTTTCAAGAATTCTATTGTGATCTGTGTATTCTGTTTTTCAGTGTATCTCTTTGTACAGATTTTATAGTGGTTACTCTAGTTATTACATTATATACACACAACTTAGTATACTGGTATTTATCAGTTCAAGTGAAGTGCAGAAACTTACATCCCTTTATATCTCTTTATCCTCAAGCATTTGTAATATAATTATTTGAAATATTTCCTTTACATATATTTAGAACCACTTCATAAAGTGTTACAATTTTTACTTCAACTATCAAAAATAATTTAGAAAACTCAAGGGAAGTCAATTTTATTTATTCACGTTGTTTACTGTCTGCATCCTTTCTTTTTTTTACAATGAATATATATATTTTTAAATTAATTCATTTTTGGCTGCATTGGGTCTTCTTGTTGCATGCGGGCTTTCTCTAGTTGTGGCAAATGGGGGCTACTCTTCGTTGTTGTGCACGGGCTTCTCATTTTGGCAGCTTCTCTTGTTGCGGAGCACTGGCCCTAGGGGTGTGGGCTTCAGTAGTTGTGGCTCGTGGGCTCTAGCGCACAGGCTCAGTAGTTGTGGTGCATGGGCTTAGTTGCTCCGCGGCATGTGGGATCTTCCTGGGCCAGGGCGCAAACACATGTCCCCTGCATTGGCAGGCGGATTCTTAACCCCTTTGCCACCAGGGAAGTCTCATCTGCGTCCGTTGTGGTGATATTCCAAGCTTTATCCTTTCCTTTCTGTTTCAAGAGCTTCATTTGGCTGTTCTTTTAGGGTAGGTCTGCTGGTGACAAATTCACTTCATTTTCTTCATTTGAGAATGCTTTGATTTCCCCTTCAATTACGGAGTATATTTTCACCTTGTATAGGATTCTGGGTTGACAGTACTTTCCTTTCAGCACTTAAAAAATATTATGTTCCTTCCTCTGGCCTCCATGGTTTCTGATGAGAAATCTGCTACCTTTCAAAAAAATTCCCCTATTGTCATTGCCATTTTCTGGTGACTTTCAATAATTTTTTTCTTTTTCATTTTTACTTTTCTTATATTTAATAAAAATGTGTCTTGACCTGGGTTTATTTGGGTTTATCTTGTTTGCAGTTCACTCAGCTTCTTGAATCTCTAGGTTTATGTCTCTTGCCCAGTTTGGGAAGTCTTCAGGCATCATTTTTTAGTACTTTTTCAGTCCTTTCCTTACTCACCTTTCGTTTTGGACTCCAGTGACATGAATTTTTGATGTAGTCACACAGATCTCTGAATCTTTTTTGTTTTAAATCTATTTTCTCTTTGTTGTCAATTTGAGTAATATGTATTGTTCTACCTTACAGTTCACTGATTCTTTCCTCTGTCCCTTCTTTTCTGCTGTTGACTCATCTGCTGAGCTTTTTATTTCAGTTTTATATTTTTCAGTTCTAAAATATAGTTTCAGTTTCCATTTGAGTCTTGTTTATATGTTCTATTTCTTTATGGAGACTATTTGTTGAAGTTTTCTAATTTTTCATTTGTTAAAAGTGTGTTTTTAACTCCTCATTGAAGCATTTTTTATGATGACCATTTGTCCAATGATTCTAATATATCTAGTGCTTATTTTTTCTCATTCATTTTGAAATTTTCCTGGTTCTTTGTATGACAAGTAATTTTTGACTGAAAATTTGACACTTCTGTATTATATGATAAAACTCTGTATCTTATGTCAATCTTCAGTTTTAGCTGGCTTACTCTGACACTGCTCCAGCTGGGGAAGGTGGGATGCAACTTCATTACTGCAGTGGTAGTAAAAGTCCGAGTTCCCCATTTGGCTTCCATTGACATGTGAAAAGAGGTGTCCTTCATTACTGCTGGGTAGGGGTAGGAGCTCGGGTGCCCCAAGTTGTTTCCACTGACACCACAGTGGAGATGGCCTCATAACACTGGATGATGGTGAAAGTACTGACCTTTCACTAGGCCTTCTCAAAACCATCCCAGCAGAGGGAGAAAGGGGTGCCTTGTTACTGCCTGATGGGAGTGGAAGTCCAGGTTCCCCATGTGATCTCCCGTGGTGGGTGGGGCTGAGGAGCAGGGAGGCAGTGAAAGTCTCACTGCTGGCCAATGGGAATGAAATTCTCAGCTCCCTTCTTTGCCTTCTCTGAAACAACCACAGTAGTGGAGAGTGCCTCAGTGTAGCCTCATGAGGGCACAAGTCTAGGTTCCCTACATGGCTTTTGCTGGCATGGGTGGCTATGGGGCCATACATTTTTCTGTAGGGTTTGGCAAAAAGTTTTATATCTGGCTGCACTGCCCCTTTCCTGGTCCTTTGATTAGAGAGTAGGGTTTGTCAGGGCTTTTGCTCTCTGTGCTTGTTGACATTTCTGGGTTGTCATTTTCTTCAACTCCATGTCTGGGATCTGTGAGACATAAGAGAAAACCCAGGAGAATTCACTACCATGTCCCTAGACAGCCTCTCTTCTGCTCTTTACCTTTCAGAATCTTCATGTGTTTCTTCCATATATAGTGTCCAGGGGTTTTAGTTTTATTTAGATTTCTTGAAGCACACATTCTAGTTTGTTCTTTTTTATTGTTCATTTTTCATTCTAAGATTTCCACATCTATTCATCAATTATTTATATCTTTTCCTGCATATTTGAGAACATTTTTATAATGGCTCTTTTAAAGTCTTTGTCTACTAATCCCAATGATTGGGTCATTTGGAGGTTAACCTCTGTTAATTTTATTCTTGATTGTTATGTCATATTACTTGCTTCTTTTTATTTCCTATGCTTTTAAAAAAATTATACAGGATGCTTACGTAGAAGAACAACGAGAGAGGTATAGAAATAATTTGTGTTCTGTTCAACAGAAAGAGCTCATTTCTATGTCTTGCACTAAGCTGAGCAGCCGAGTGTTCAGTTCGTCTGGGACTGAGTCACAGTAATAGGAAGACTGACCTCATTCTGGATAAACCAACCCTTACCAGTCTATGCTGTTACTGCTGCTGGGAAACCACAGTCTTGTTGGCCTTAATAGTGTGTTAGTCTGAAGCCAGAAGTCTTGTTGAGCCAAGGTATTACCTTTGGATGTTCCAGACCCTGGGGAATTGGGTGAGGCTGCCCATATTATTTCTCCTGTTCAATGCCAATTTTATTGCCCTTTTTTCAGCAAAATTGGGATAAGTATAGATAGGTATAACACCAACCAAAATATTGTTGCATTTTGGGTATACTGCAGACTTCAGTCTTTCCCATCTGTCCCTGTCATCACCAATAGCTTGGCTGGTCTCTTTTAGACCCAGTGAAGTGACTGTTTTTGGCATGTCTTCTCAACCATCTGTCTGAAAGACATGGAATTTTCTCCCACTTGTGCTGTGAAGGGATTAAAGGTCTGCAAATCAGTTCATAAGAATTTCTTCAAAGAAGAGAGTAAATGTCTTCTGAGGTCTTTTGCATCATTAATGGTTATTTTATTTCATTTTGTTTCATTTATTCCTTCTTTTTTTCATATGTTAGTTTGCTTGTTAGGAGCCAGTTTGTGAACAAAGATGTTAAATGTGAGGTACCTGAGTGTTTCAGGGGGAGAAACACTTCATGTAGGTAGACATGCCATCCCAAGGTGAAGCCCATCTCAGGTGTAGGAAGCTATGTGAAGGCTCAGTTAGGGAGCTAGAGAAAAGAATATGAATTATGGAATACTTAAAAATTCCTTTTTTTACAGAATGTACTCTATAGTATTATCAACATGACTGTACACCATAAATAGAGCTTACACTTCTTTACACTTCAGATAATAGAAAGAATATGATAGAAGCACTCTGAATCTATTTGAAAATACCTACAAACTTTATCTTCATAAAGCATCCCTTCCCTTACTCCTTTCACCATTTGCGTCCTCCTGTCTAAGGCTCATATATCTGTTCACTAGATGTCTCACTGTCTTTCTCCTTTAGTGCCCAGGCTCCATCAGTTCCCTTGCTCTCCATTATCTTTAAAATCCCCTTCTTTTCTGTTTATTTCCCATAATCCTTTAAATGTCTTCAAATCTCTCCACATTAAAAACAAAAACGTTTCCCCTTCTCATCATGACTAAGTTCCTTGTCAGACTAACCTTTAAATATGTAAAAACAAAACCCTGGGCAAAATTTATAAAATAACTACCTAAAGACACTGGAGAGTGAATAAAATTAGATCAATATTATGGAGGCATTAACATTTAGAAAAGAAGAGTATGGAGTAAGTTTTCACTTTTTCTCATCTTTTTTTTTTTTTTTTTT
>NW_020174425.1:2471651-2495909 GCF_003031525.2 Neophocaena asiaeorientalis asiaeorientalis | reverse complement strand
TCAGTTTTCTTTTTTTTTCTTTTTTTTTTTTTTTTTTTTTTTACAGCTTTGGATCTGAGATCTGCCAGGTGGCTACAAGAAGGTAGCTGGAACTCAGAAATCCATGTTTTACTATCATGGAGAATTAGAGAACAGACTTCACTGCAAACATAGATACTAGAAATTGAGGTGTGAATCTCAGAAATGAGAAAGCCTGTGAGGGGGAACCCCAATTCTGTGTAGAAACAGCTAAACACCAAAGATGAAAATTACATGGATGGAAATGACAACATAGATAACCACTGGCTTCTCCTCAGAAGGAACGAAAGGCTGACGACACTGAGACATCCTAGCAATGCTGGAAAACAATATACAATCCACCCTCCACTCTCTGTCCAGAGAAAATAACCTTTAAGCAACAGCAAAATAAAAATATTTCAGATTAAAAAACTAAGAATCTCTCACCAAAGGCCTGCATTACTGCAAATCCTTAAAACTTGGACCCTCAAGAAGGAATGAGGAGTATTGCAAATGGTAAATATCTTGGTAAAGTTAAAGACAATTTGTCTTCTTACTCTACCTAAAATGTATAGGCTGGTCTAAAACAAAAATTATAATCTTGAGGGGTTTATAATATAATGCATATGGCAACAGTAGTGTTAAGGGCAAAGGTATTAAATGAACCCAGAAAATTGCAAGGCTTTTATACCATAGGTGAAGTGCCCAGGTTCATTACTTGAGAGTAATGAAAGACATGCAATGTGGGGAGTGCCTTAGACCCAGTAATTACTCTCTTAGGCATTTAGACAAGAGAAATGAAGGCATATGTGCACACAAACATCTGTATCTGAATATTCACAGCAGGTTTATTTGCAATAGTCCCATATCAAAAAAAGGTCAAATGTCCATCAACAGGTGAAAGGGTAAACAAATTATGTCATATTCATAACATGGAATGCTACTCAGCAACTGGAATCAACTATTGATGCATGCAACAAAATAATTATGCTAAGTCAATAAGCCAGTCAATAAAAAGAGCACAGATTCTATTCTATTTATATAATATTCTAGAAAGTACAAACTAGTCTATAGTAGTAGAAAGCTGATAAGTGCTTTCTAGGAGAAGAGGGGAGGTAGAGAGGGAAGGGACGGAATATAAATGGGCAAATGAAAACTTTCGGGGAAGATAGATATGCTTATTACCTGGATTGTGGTTATATTTTCAGAGGTGTATACATATGTCAAACACATTGCATTGTATTCTTTAAATATATTCTATTTATTATACTTCAATTAAGGTGTAAAATTTTTTTAAGTTGATGATGTATATCAATTCCTAGACTAACCACTAAAAAATGAGGCAAAAATATAGTTAGAAGTGGCTTAGTGGTTAGGATTCCTGGCTCTCGCTGCCGTGGCCCGGGTTCAATCCCTACTCGGGGAACTGGATCCTGCAAGCCACGTGGCATGGCCAAAAAAAAAAAAAGTAGAAAATAAAAGCTAATATTTAAATTAAAATAAAATTCTAAATATCATTAAAACAATCCAAAAATAAGATAGGAACGGGTGAACAAAGAAAGAAGAGCTGAAGTAAACACAACAGTTCACAAAGAGCAATAGCCAGCCCATGCTGCAACATCATAAAATTATATTGGGTCTATCAGAAATAACTGTCAGAAATGCTTTTGAATTATTTAGAGAAGAGACTTCAGTGATTACATAGTATATGTTCAGATGTATCCTGCATAGGTCAATGGTCAGGGCTTCAGAAGGTTTCTATGAGTCCCATGTTTATTTATAAATAAAATTGTACATGCATGTGTAAGTATTAGGGGGAGGGAATTCATAGCTTTCATTAACTGTTCACAGAAGACAGTGGCTGAAAAGGGTTAAGAACTACTGAATTTAAAACCACTTTATAAAATGATAGCCCTAAGCCTATTCAATAGATTAATAATACCCTAGTATAAATGTACTGTCAAAATATAAATTTTTATAAACAACTCATAGTTTTTCCTTATGAATGCTAAACAAAAATATCACTGCATAGAATTCCCTAGTTTCCCTTTTTCTCTTTATTTTCTTTACTCAGCACTGAGATCATTCATAACGTAATCTTATCCTAAAATGTAAAATGATGTCCTCTCTCCACCATTTGCCAAGTCATGTATCTTTACAATGATTTTCAAAGCTGAAGATGGGTTTTAGAAAGTGAATTCTTCATTACTGTGGTAGAAGTTTCACTGATGCTTTGACCCCTAATTTAGGGACTCTGCCTTCAGGCAACATAAATCTTCATCAGCATGGCCTTCAAAGTTGACCCTCAGTTGCTGCTTTCATAGGCTATATGAAATAAAATTTCCTTATCAATGACAACCATGTAGAAACGGAATTCTTTTAACACTTTGAATGTGCTCTATTTCACTGTGCAACAAAATAAAATGGAATGTATAAGAAAGTGAGTGGATTATAAATTTTCAGATTTTAGCAATTTAGAATTGCAAAAAAACCTTAACAGAGCCTTTGAATAATAATTGTTAAACACAGGCCATTTCTTAATAATATTTGACAAAATGGTCTTGTGGTAAAAGAAAAAAATTGACCAAAGTATTATCTTGTAATGTCAAAGAACTATGGATCAAGAAGCAGCCAAGAAGAATCTGACTGAGTCATATTGATTATTTGTTATAAAGCCAAGCCGACGAAACGTATAGGTATGTAATCAGAAAGTATATAAATTCAGCTCTAGAACTTTTCATGTATGTGAATTTTAGAAGTGAATTAACATCTCTAATCTTTAGTTTGTAATTTAAAAACAGTATGTTTTGGTGAGATTTAAATTAAAGAATTAATGTTATAATACATTGTACAGTGTGAATATGTAAGATCCTGTCACTATTGTCTCCAGCGTCTTTAGAGAGAACTCTCTTCTTTCATACTTATGTTATTTTTAAGCTTTTGTATTATTTGCTTTATGTCCTCATCTACTCTATAAACTCTTTAGTGTTAATTCATGTACTTATTAAATCCAACATGATGCTCAACACACAGAAGGGGATTAAATGATTTACATGCCTTAATGGCCACATAAGTACCCCTACTATACTATTACTTACCTTATTAATTTGCCGTTAGCAATGGTAGCATTTCTCTAGTTAGACGTGAGTAATAGGGTTTTCCAGTTAACTTTATTTGGAGGAAAGATGTTTTTAAAACTTGAATGCACATAAACTTAGAATTTAAGAAAATGTTTCTGGGAATTCCCTGGCAGTCCAGTGGTTAGGACTCTGTGCTTTCACTGCAGGGAGCACAGATTAGATCCCTAGTCAGGGAACTAAGATCCCACATGCCACTTCATGTGGCCAAAAGAAAAAAAAGAAAATGTTCCTCCCTCTCTCTGACTACATATTTCCTTATAAATACTTCAACTCTAAGCTAAAAACCAAACAAAAAACTTCTCTGTAGAAAGGAAAAGAGAAGTTAAAATTCTACAAATACTCTTCTTTTACCCCTTCCTCATGGAAAGCCACAGTAGCTACTATTTATTGATTATATAATAGGTTCCAAGACCAGTGTTATCAGTTTCACGCATTATATAATTGAGTCCTCATAACAAACCAGGGGTAATCATAATGATTCCCATTTTCAAAGATGAGGAAACAGAGGACGTAGAGAGATTAATATGTTTATTTTATCCACCACCGCAACAAAAATAGAATAGTAATAAGGCAAGGATTTGTCTAAACATGATTGGCATACATGTTCACAGCTTACCGAGTAATTCAGAATTGTTTTCCTCAATAATTTTTCAATCTGTTAAATCAGAAGCTCCAGAAATAACAAGAGAAGGTCACTTGATTGGCCTTCCAGCCACACTCAGATTTCTAAACAATCCAGATGAATATCGATGTACATAGACAAGAAGCAAATCTACTAAAACATGGCTCCTATAAATGGTGAAAGTACATGCCTACAGAACCATAAAGTTTCACCCAAAGATGTAGATGAAGATAATGTTGCTGTGATGCAAAGTCAGTCTCAGCACTGTCTTCCCCACTACTTTAGCCAGTGAGGACAAGCTTGAAGACAACAGAGTATCATTTACAAAACATCAGTCAAGGAAGAAAAGGTTGCATGCAGAAAAGGTTGCCCAGAAAGAAGCTATAAAGTTGTAAAATACTGAGCCCTAGAGTTGGGGTGGAGCGGAGGAAAGGGGTAAAGATTGATTTTAAAGAAGGAATATAAGTTATTTAAGTAAACATGAATTTAAAATGTGTCTATTATTTCTATTTGCTTCTTGAGTGGGTTTCTTGGTTCCCAGGATGAATTCCAGGAAAATAATGGCATCTTGAGGACACATATGATTCATACTTCGTCACTGTGAAAAGAAATCACCTAGAAAATGTAGTTTGGAGAATAACATCTTCTGGGATTGGAAGCCTGAGATGAGAACAAGCCAGAAACTTTGAAGAAGTTGGCAGTTCAAGTGCAGATGGAATCAGATTGAAGAGGAAAACAAAATTCTGGCACACAGGGTATTTCTCACAAGTAGGACCAGACCTTACAAGTTGGAAGGCAAAGCAGTAGTCCAAGAAATCCCAGAAGGAGGTGAAGGAATGAAAACTAATGAGGTCTTTTTTTTTTTTTAAGATTTAATTTTATTTTTATTTTTTTGGCTGCGTTGGGTCTTTGTTGCTGTGTGTGGGCTTTCTCTACTTGTGGTGAGCAGAGGCTACTCTTTGTTGAGGTGCGCAGGCTTCTCATTGCAGTGGCTTCTCTGTGGAGCACGGGGTCTAGGTGTGTGGGTTCAGTAGTTGTGGCTCGCGGACTCTAGAGCGCAGGGTCTAGAGCGCAGGCTCAGTAGTTGTGGCGCACGCGCTTAGGTGCTCTGCGGCATGGGGGATCTTCCCGGAACAGGGCTCAGAACCAGCGTCCCCTTCATTGGCAGGCGGATATCTTATCCACTGCGCCACCAGGTAAGTCCCACTAATGAGGTCTTAAAACCTACAAAGAGGGCTTCCCTGGTGGCGCAGTGGTTCCAAAAAAAAAAAAAAAAAAAAAACCTACAAAGAAACCTCCATTCAAGTCCTTTGATCTGCTGTGAGAAGAATTTAAGAATGTCTGTGGCATCAAGCAACGAGGTCCAGGAAACTACAACAAACCAAAAGATTTTGGCAGGCACAGCTGTCAAGCAAAAACTACATAAGACAATGTTAAACAAACAAGAAAGACATTTTATTCAAGGCTATTGCAAAAGGGTAGAGAAGCCAGTCTGAGCTCCTGTTGAAACAAAAGGCAGAAGTGGTTTTAAGAGATGGCATGGGGGATCTGAGGCCATGTGTGTTTGTTCACTGACCTTACCCACAGGAAGAGCAAAGTTCCTCATATCTTCATGAGAAGAGGTCGTTTTACAACTTAGAGCAAGGCACCCATGAAGTTAGGCTCCTACCCTCCCACAGAGACAGGGAAATAAAGGTGCTATCTTCCATAATGATTACATTTCAGAAAAGTGGGTCCCAGGTCCAGAAAGGTATTTCTGGGTTTTAAAACTGTCAAGAGACTATTAAAAAGATTTATATCTCAAGGAGCAAAGAAACAATTTACAATTGCAATTTTCTAAAGTAAATGCTATAAAAAAAGGACCTACCATCAAGAAGAAGCTTGGCTAAAATTTAGTCAATCTGAGGGAAACATTAAAGCCCATCTTGGTCATATGGTAAGGAAACAGAAAAAAATAAAATTTATGATATAAAAGCAGGAATCCCATTTTAGTCTTATTTGTTAGGTTTTCTCTTCTTCATTTTTTCCCCTCAAATGTTTTGCAGTATTCAGCCCTAGGATCACTTTTCTTTTTTTAATGTACAATTTCCTTGAGTGATATCATCAGCCCCCATGACTTTAATTATTTATATGCTGAGACTATCCAAATGATAATATTTATACTTCCAAAGGAAATATTCTTTTGTTCCAAACATCAAAATTGACTGTACTTGTCTTTTGCTAGTCTTTGTTAAAAAAAAAAAAACCAAGAAAAAAGAAATATAAAAACAAAAAAGGGGATTAAAATAACAAACCAAAGCGTTGCATTAGATTAACTGCTGTAAGTACAATTATAGGAGAGTATTCAGATGTCAGTGTTTCTAAAAAGAGAAGGTTTATTATAAAAAGTAATTTGAAGATAGTAAACTAGATAGAAATTTCCAGATTATCCTAACAAAACTGGATTGCAAGAGAATGAATAGGTAAAAGAAATGAAATATTATCTACCTAAATTATGGTTAGTAGAATCTTTTAGCTAGATTGCCTAAAAAAAAGAAATGCTTACCAAACTTATATAATATGGCATGCCAGCAGAATTAAAATTAGATTTTATCATATTCTTAAATATTTATAAGTTTTGGTATATTAACACATTAAAAATTAAAATTTATGAATTCTAATTAATACTTACTTCTTAAATTTTATTTAAATTATAAGTCTTCCAAGAAATCTGGTATTCTTGATATCTTTTGAGGGTGAATAAATACCAACTCTGCCACTTTAAAATTTTATGAAAAACTCTAATGTCATGTACAATAAAAACTATGATTAATCATCTACATCCAGACACAACAGAGTAAGAAGAAAATTCAGAGAAAAAAGAAATACTCAAATCATATTTTATGCTTACTAATTAAATGTTAAAAAAACAGTAAATTTGACAAGACTGCTTTAAGACACTCCTTATATATTTGCATTATAGTAGCTAAAAATTTAAACAAAAATTTGATTTTTAAGTAATTACTTGAGACCATCAACAATTTCCAGTAGTTAAAAAAAAAGGGATTTTTTCCCCTAAGCTGGGAATCTTAAGAACAAAGTTTGTTCTAGAAAATATTCCACTAAAAAAATATTCTTCCAGAAATATATTCTGCTCTGTGCAAAAGAGGTTAGTGGTAAAACATTCTAGCTGAAGTGGGCATCTTGTCATTCTTGTAATTAGTGATCATAGGAATAGTGTACCAGCTAAAAGTTTTAAGAAATTACTGCTTCTGGAAAATAAATGTTATTTTCCAAACTTTTTAATAATTAATAAAATAATGATGAAGGAAAATTCTAAAATTAGCTGTTTCTTTAAATGAAATTTTAGTATTCATTTGGTAGGATTCGACTGTGGCTTCATTTGAGATTGTTGATTTTAGCATATAGCCATTCATTACTCAACTGAAATGTGTATTTTTTCCACCTCTCCCTGAGATTTGTAAAGATTTAGCATAATGCCCAGCACACAGTTAATAAATACCATCTACTTAGTATTACTGGAGCAAATTAGAGCAACTATGTGATAAACTTTATCACTTATCTGCCTAGAGAGATGTGTTTTTAAAAAATCTTACAACAATCAGTGTTGAAGAGGTAGTAGGAACAAAAGGTCCATCTTATACTTTGATGATATGTGTATAAAGTGACATAATTTAGACAACTTGTATGAATTAAAAGTCTTAAAAATATTACTACTCTTTGGCCTAGAAAACTCCACTTCTAGGAATTTAACCTCAGAGAAAGTTAGCAAAAGTAAATGCACTTGGAAGTTTACCTCACAAGCTAGTTATCAAAATATAATTTAAAAAAATCAAGTTGCATGCATATGATCAAGTACCAGGTTCTCATTAAAAGTGAGAATTTAGAAAGTTTTGTTTCCATATTTGTTGATGTGGAAATGTTTTAGTAATATATTGTTAAGTGAAAAGCAAATTATATTTTTACATGTATCAGTGTGCTGTAATTTTATTTTTAAGCAAATATGAATATGTATACTCATAGCTATTATGAAAACATTATATAGAGAGAGGGTTAACAAGAGAAGAGTAGATCCTGATGTTCAGAAACTGGCCTCATACTAGCAGTAGCACGTTGGTGTTAAGTGCTAGCCCGGCATTATCACGCAGGCCATGGTGTTGCCCTGTTGAACTCAGACAATCTCAGAGAACACTAACCTCAGATGAGGCCACTCTAACTGCAATGAAGTGAGATCAAACAAACAAGCAATACTGCTTCTTAGTCTTGTCTAAACACGGGCACAAACATGGTCACCGTGCAAACCACAATACTAAATGTCTTTCTCTCCTGACTCACGTGACTGTGGTGTCTTTATAGCTGTCATCTCACCAGGTTTTTCCTTCCTTCTAGATAAGATTAACCAAGATCATAGAATTAATACGCTTCCTCACAGCCACCAGTTCAGAGGAAATCTCAACTTCCTTGACTGTTCCCCCAAATCACTTTGCCCAAATCCTGCATACAATAAGCCCTTTCTAACACCCTTTTATTGGGACACCATATGGTTTTCCATGGAATGTGTTTTCCCTTGTTACAATGAGTTATGAACCC
This sequence comes from Neophocaena asiaeorientalis asiaeorientalis, assembly GCF_003031525.2. Lineage (NCBI taxonomy): Eukaryota > Metazoa > Chordata > Mammalia > Artiodactyla > Phocoenidae > Neophocaena > Neophocaena asiaeorientalis. The sequence goes on along the minus strand of NW_020174425.1, from coordinate 2,487,560 downwards.
AAGTTTGTAAAACTACAGATATGACTCTTGTGCTCTTTGCAGGGAGGCATTGACAATTTATACTATATATGTTATATTATATTACATAATGCTATATTATTCATTAACATTTGTTTTAAAGCAATTATTTATAGAATTAGTAATGTGCATTTTGATTTTTATATAAATAAAATTTACATTTTTAATTTCAAAAAATCTAATAAATCTATGTTGGAAGTTTTGTAAAGAAGATGCTGAGAACAATAATTCAGCTCAATACTATGGACCCACAGGAGAAATTCCTTTTAAGCTTTGGTACTTTGAATAGCTGTGGTTTTAAGAACACATGAATCATATTACTGATGGTATTTCTCTGTATTTTATAGTCTGTTTCTAATGAAGTATATAGTTGCCATATGCTTTGTCTACTGATATCTGTCTGCCGATATCACCACTAACTTTACCTTATTTAGAATAATTCTTATTTTCCTGCACCCTTACTTCCTAAATCATGTAAATATCATTTTACTATAAGGTTGTTTTATAAACTACCTTACATCAACTTTGTTGAAAAATTAATTATAAATAAAATAAAAGAAATATTTTTCTTTGGTTGACAGTGTAAAAGTGGTATTACTCATCAAAGTGGGCACTTGGCCACACAAGCATTATCTCAAATCCATCTACAGGACTTCTTAAAATGTGGAAGTCAATAGAGAAAATTTATAAAAATAAGCGAACAAGAATAACCTATTTTATAAATAATCTGGACATATGTATGTACACATACAAATTTATACATTTATTTATTTAAGATAAATTTTGATGATGAATTGTATTTACTTGTAGAAGTTGGATTATTTTAAGCACTTCAGGTGTTTGCCTTTTCTTTTAAACTAGTTGGTTTGTTTTACTGTTCAAGATGAACAGAATATAGTTACCAATTGCTATGCAGTAAACTAAACAAATATTTTCAGATTTGTAAATTATCATATCCTTGCCTCTATCTCCTTCAAGGAAATAATTAAGATTCAAACTGAAGTTGTAGTACCTCTTTAGGTAGAATCATATTAAGATATGACTCTAAGTCTGGAATTTGGTATTTTCCAAAAGCATATTCTACTCATTCAAGGATTTCTGGAATTTTCTGATCAAGATTTTAGTGGCTTTCTACTGGAAATTTAACTCAACATATTTTCTCTAGTGTGTCACCAATACTATACGCGAATAAGTAGAGATTTACCAGGAAATTTGTTGTTGTTTAAAAAATACTGTCATGTAAATAAGTGTTCTGGGTTTCTGTTAACTTCACATAAATACAAAAATTCTTCAGCCTGAGATAAATTATTACCTTTAATTCACAATCAGACTTAATTGATTTTTTAAGTAAGTGTAATCAAATATTTTAAAAATAACAATTTTTACAAATGAAAGAGTAGTGACTTTCACTTCTGGGAAGATGGATTAGCTATACTGTTCCCTATTCCTCCAGCTAAGTACAACAAAAATCCCTGGACATTACAGATAGAACAAGCACAACGAAACTCTGAACAGTAGAAAAAATGAGGTAGACTAGCTATGAAACTCAGAATTCAAGTCATAGCATAATAGTGAATCCCCTGGCATTTTTTTTTTTCCTTCTCATGACCTGGAGCTAAGGAAGCTGAAACTCAAAAACACCAAGGGGCACAAGCCAAAAAAAACCCCAGTTAAAGTCTGCTTTCTCTTAGCCACAAGACCAGGAAAGAGCACAAAACAAGACAGACCACTTAGTTGATCTCTGCTTTACCCCAGACAAACACCACAGAAAAACTGTGTCCCACCACATCAGTGCAATTGAGCTGGAAGCCTAGACTTCCATGCTACCAGGCCATAAAAAGGCAAGCCTATCCTCTCACTGTGATGGTGTCAAAGACATGAGCCACAACTTTCAATCCCAACAGATGATAACGAGGCCTCGCCCAAAACACAAGGTCAGTGGAGACCCCATGGGGAACCGGGACTTTCACCTTCACCTGGAAGTAACAAGAGGCCCTTCTCCACTGGAAAGATGTCAGAGAAGGCCTAGAGGAGAGTCAGGATTTTTACAACCAGCAAGCCAAAATGAGGCTGACCTCTGCCCTCTTTTGCCCAGGAAGTCAGTGAAGGCCACCTGGGGAGGAATTACTAGGCATTCCTCATGCTATCAGCCAAGGAAGTATCAGCAGAGTTCTAATGGAGAGCTGAAAATCACACCTCCATTCTACAGTGACAAGAAGACCCCCAGCTCCCTTCATGTGTCAATAGATGTTGAATGGGGAACCTGGACTTCTAACCCTGCCTGGAAGTAATAAGGCAGTCCCTCTTCCTTCCTCTGCTGGAGCAGGTTGGAGGATGCCATCTCAAAAGGAAGGTGTAAATAACATCCAGAGACACACAACATAATACCTAAAATATCTAGGTTATAATAGAAAAATCACAGACCATGTCAAAAGCCAGGAATCTCTCAAACTGAAGGAAAAAAACAAAGACAATAGATGCCAATGCAGAGAAGACAGAAATGCTCAAAAATACAGAATGAAAGAATGAATAGATAGATAAATGGATGGATGGGTAAATCAATGCCAAGATTAACCATCTGACAATTTAGATACCATCCAGACAGGCATGATTTCTGCTTCTCACTAAAGAGAATGTGAAGACTTTCCCCTGCAGCACACAATTGCCCTAAAATCTTATATTTGTGTCCTACTGAATCCCTTGTATCCAGGGGGAATGACTGTCAGGAAAGTAAACTGTGTTTCTCTTTTTATCAGAAGCTATTTTTAGAATGGAAAAGAAAATGCAGAGTTTTATAGACAGGATTAATAGGTAACTTCTTTTGGTTCTCAAGTACAGAATTTTCCTCCATATAAATTAATTGGTTTTTTAAACTCAACAGAATACATAATGAGCTCCAAAATATGTGATGATAAATGTAGGAAAACAACAGCATCATTTTAGGGTTTAATAGGAAAATTTCCAGATAGTAGTTTTAAAATGTATACCTATATAGACTTCTCAAGTACCAATTTTTGTCTGCTGGCAGTGCCCAAATCCATGCTACCCAGCACTTTATTACTGAGTTCTCACAAGGTATCCCTGCCTGGGAACCTCCTCTTTACTTTATCCCAAGTCGGCCCTCTTTTAGACAGTGGTTCTCAAACCTTAGCGCACCTCGGAGAATCACTTGGGGATTTGTTAAAACACAGATCCGGGGCTGTACCTCCAGAATGTCTGATTCAGTAAGTCTGGGTGGAGCCCAAGAATCTGCATTTCTAAATTCCCTCATGATGCAATGCTACTGGTTCAAGGACTGGACTTTTAAGCTCTCTGATTTAGAGTAGTGCTTCCTAAGTATGCAACTGCATTTATTCAACTATTCCATACCATATCTAATGATATTTTCCCCAAAATCTATTAAAATAATTATTTATGAAAATTCTGTTTGACATAACTTTATTATTATGAGAGACTCTGTCTTTAAAAGGACAGCGTGCCACAACCCTGAAAACCAGGAAACAGAAAATCACCACACCCAAGTACTCACAGTCATAAATTGCCCACAGAAACAGCATTCCTGAACAGTCCAGTCTTTTTGGTATGGTTGCTATTGTTCTATATGTCATATTGCCCTTAGTAAAAAATATATATTACGTAATTCCATTAATTTTTTATTTTTGTTTGTTACAAAAGAAGAAATTCTATGAATCAAATTTTGATCATTTTATCACAGTAATTCTGCTGGCTCACTTTCTTTTCTGTCCATTTATTTCAAGTGACTGTTAGAGCCCAGAAGTTCTGGTGGATACGTCACCAATATATTATAACTTATAACATGTTCATAATCATATAATTCTGGAAAAAACTACTCAAAAGCATTTTACCCTGTTCTACTCAGGGTAAAGATGGGCTGATTCAGTACACTTATCAGAATATATTTTCAAATTTTGATACTTGACTAGATTAGCTCTCATAAAAATTTTATTTCTATTTACTAATTAGAACACTTTCTTTAAAAAGTGTAATCCATAAGTGTGTAATGCAACTGAGTAGTCTTCATATGAACACAGGCATTTGTTTTTGCTGTAAGGTGTATTTTATTTTATTCTGGACAATAAGAATTCCTGTGAAACTCAGATATGGCAATGTTCCAAAAGCTTGTAAAGTGTCTTTCTAAAATATTGTCAGGAGACTATGAATTTTGTTGTGTTTTGATTCCTTGTTGCATTTTTCCATTGTTCTTTTGTTTCCTTTCTTCTCTTTGGAGGATACAGACTTTGCAAACAATTTTGGGGCTTGCCTGAGTGCTGTGAAGCAATTGGTAGTGACAGGGAATTACATCCTGTTTTAAAAGGAATTCTTTATGATGAGGTAATTTACACTTGAAGTGGGAGGAAGAGAGTTGGACCTGTAATTAGTAGGAGGAACATTTATCTCCCAGCAGCACAGAACTCCCCACAGCAGAACCTTGAAGCCAGGCAAGGGCAGATGTAAACATTCTTCCATAAGTTGGCAAAGGCTGAAACTGGGATTGTTTGAGGCCAGGTGAGTGGTACCAGAACAGTTCCCTCAGAATAAGCTAGAAAAAGCAAATCTCGGCACAGCTGATCTCTCTTCTTCTAAGTAGTTTGCTTCAAAATCTTTATGTCCTATTTGACTCTCTCTATATAAAGTCCCATCACTTTGTATGATCTGAAGTCATTTTAAGAGTATAACAATTTTCTGAGATAAGCACAGTATATTTTTTAAGTTAGCAGAGCAAGATCATCTGTCTAGACGTGTTTAATCTATGATTCCTCATTGTTATCTCAAATTATGTAACAAGAAAATTTTCTCCTATGCAAATTGCTTCTCACTATTATTATATGTTGATGATATTTTCATAGCATAAACCTATAGTGACTGGATCTGGAAAACAATTGTAGAGCCTGGAAGGGGGAAGAAAAAAGAAAGAAGCAAGGAACCAAGAAGGAAGGAGGAAGAAAAAGAGATGCTGGTTCTTCAGTGAATCACTCAGATCCCAGGCAATGCAAATAGAGAAGGCTGTATCCAGAGTAGGGTCAATGCAAAAATTGCCCTGGGCAAAGCTAAACAGGAAAGGAAGATTTTATTCAAAGCTATTGCAATAGGGGAGAGAGATCAGAATTAAATCAGAATTTAACTCCACTGGACACTGGAACAAAGGCTAAGAGTGCTTTTAAAGGTTGTGATGAACTAGTGGAAAAGTACTGGATAAAACTAGCGAGAGGTTGATCAATGGGATGTGATGAGCACATTGAGTTATTTCCCGAATTTGCAAATATTTTTCTCTGTGGTTAGGCCATCTGTATTTGCTAACTGGTGTCCACTGAAGTTAGATTCCTACCCTCCCAGGAGACAGGGATGCTACATGATTACATTTCAAAGGGATGGCTCCCAGGTCCTTGAGAAAGGCATTTCCAGTTATAAACCTGACAAGAGGTTTTTAAAAAGATTTACGTATATCCCAAATGGGCAGAGAAAGAATTCACAATTACAAGCTTTATATAGAAAATGTTCTAAGAAAAGGGAAGTTAGGGGCCTAGAGTCAGGAAGAAATCTGTCTAAAGTTTCATCAAGCTGAGGGAAAGTTTAACACCATCAGGAGGGTAGTCTCTATCATTTGATAAACTCAGGGCATGGCTTTGTTCTGCTCTACAAAATGAACTGAGAGCTAGGATGATTTTTACCCCAAAACAGTTACCTAAGTGGAAACTTTAGTGAATATCTACTTTAAAGCAGGAAGATAATGATAGGCAATTACAATGAAAGATGCCTTCATTCTAGAAGTCTAACTCCTGTGGGCTCTCCCTGTTTGCCCATAATGTACACTTAACCTTTTTTTATATTAAAATCACTGTGTCCTTATTGTAAGGTACTATGCATATTGTTACTATGTAGGGCTTCAACCCAAATGCCTTTTCTAGTCTCAACTCCTCTGAACCAAGCTAGATTTTCAGGACTACTTTAAGGCCTGCACTAGCAATGGAACTGAGTGAGTCTCCTCTCCAGTAGGCCCTACCCTGGTCTACTTGAATTCTTACCACTCAGATGACATAGGGAGAGAGAGCTGACTCATGCAATCTTATTTATAATGTCTCTACCACTCCCACTTGAGAATCGATTAGGCCTCTAAGGTTCCCTTTCAAAGTTCAGCATTCCACATTCCCCTTATCCCAAGATCATTGTCCCAAGTTAAACCCTCTCCTTTTGAGAATTCGGGTTGGGGAAACAAGGCATTCAATTCTCCCTAGACTTAGGGGTTACACATTAACAGCCAGTAGGTCAAATCCAGCATCACCTACCTTGTGCTTGGCATGGTCAGTGTCTTATTTTTCATTTGTTTTTCAGTTGCACTGAATACCTTAAGTGTTCATAACCCCTCCAGGGGGCTATGTAGCAGATGCCATCACTCGCTCTGTACCACTTGGTCAGATTCACACATTTAAGTCATCTCCCTGGGTCCTTTAAGCATTTAAATTAAGGTTTCCCACACTAGCAGTTAGAGTTGCCAACTATACATAATTCTTTGATTAAGAATATATTTATGTTCTTTACAGCACTATTTACAATAGCCAGGACATGGAAGCAACCTAAATGTTCATTAAAAGAGGAATGGATAAACATGTGGTACATATATAAAATGGAATATTACTCAGCCATCAAAAAGAACAACATAATGCCATTTGCAGCAACATGGATGGACCTAGAGATTGTCACACTGAGTGAAGTAAGTCAGACAGAGAAAGAAATATCATATCATATCACTTATATGTGGAATCTAAAAAAAGGGTAAAAATGAACATATTTACAAAACAGAAGTAGAACCACAGATGTAGAAAACAAACTTATGGTTACCAGGGGATAGCAAGAAATTGGGATATTGGGATTGACATACACACACTACTATATATAAAATAGATAACTAATAAGGACCTACTGTACAGCACAGGGAACTCTAGTCAATATTCTGTAATGGGCTATATGGGAAAAGAATCTAAAAAAGTGTGGATATATATATATGTATAACTGGTTCACTTTGCTGTACAACTGAAACTAACATAACATTGTAAGTCAACTATACTCCAACGAAAATTTTTAAAAATTAAAAAAATAATAAATAAAAACTAAAAACAAAGAATATATTCAATATAATAGCCTTTGCAAAAATACCTAAAGCTGTGCCTGGCACAATTCTTGGTCTGCAGTGAATACCAGTAATACAATTTATTACCTTCCTCTTTTCTAGTAAGGATGAAATAAAGGTTGGAAAGTGCTGTGAATGGAGGATGGTGAGTGACATATATATTGTAAGGCAAAATGCCAGCAGCTCTGCTTACTCTCCTTCGAGGATTTTGTTCCCCCAATGCACATGTGGAAAAATATTTTCCTTAGAATAGCAAATGCAGATTCCTCAGTATATACAAATATGTTTCTGACCACAATAATCCACAACATACTTAAGCAAGTATCACAGCAAGAACAGAAGACTTTGTGAAAGATTTCCAACTAGAGAAGGGCAATAACTTAGTTACAATCAGAGTTTACAACTTTGCAGAAGAGAAACCACCTGAGTTATGTGTCTTTGTCCTTAAATTGACATTAGAATAAGCTTATTATTAATACAGTGGGATATCATCACCCACTCACACACATTATCATATACACACAAGGAGGTGCACACACATATCCACTATAATTTTCCTCCTTCAATTTATTTTGAAATAGGATATGGCAATTGTATTTTTCTAAAAGGGCCACAGCAATATTTCTGGACCCACATGCTCCTCCAGGAACTTGCCACTCCCTATGGTGAGTTGGAATCTATTTCCCCTTCTCTTGATTCTGTGCAGACCTTGTGACTTTGTGATAAGGAGAATAGGGCAAAAGAGATACCGTGTAACTCTGAGTCCAAGTCTTGAAGATTCATGGCAACTGCCTGGAGTTCTCTCTCTTTCTGTCTGTGTCTGTCTCTCTCTGTCTCTGTCTCTCTGTCACATGCACACACACCTTTGGATAATTTCTCCCCCTGCCTTTGGGGTCTTTCAGTTAAGACCCCAGGACTCTGGAACAGAAAAAGAAGCTATCCTCGTACCCAGTCCAAATTCTTGACATGCAAAACCCATGATCATAATAAATGGTTCTTTTACACCACTTAGTTTGGGGGTAATTTATTTATAATTAAGTAATCATAGCAGAGGCAATGGGAGTTGTGGCTTATATATATTTCAACTATTTCTGTGCTTAGACGCCTACCTAAAAAGGGTTTTGGCCTTTTTCACACTGAAAACTGCAATGCATACTCTGAAAAGAAAGGCAATAGTCTAAATGGTCACAGAGGGTGACTCTGTAGTTGAACTCATGGCAACCTGAGGACTACAAGACTATAGAAATCACTAACCTAAAATTGACCCAGTTCACAAGTTCTGATCAATGCTGCCTTGACATGATTTTATCCAGGCTCCACATAATATCAGACCTGAGAAATGTGCCCTGGTTGATTTTCAAGAATTGCTTGCTGCTGGAATTTCTACAAAGTTTAAACAAAACTTCTTTCTATGGTAGAAAGGTTTATTTGAGGCTGGAAACGTTTTCAGCCAAATCCCATGCCCCTAACCATAGCCTCTCAATACCTTGCAGAGTTGATAAATGAGTCACAAGAACATGGGTTAACTTTTCTAAGGAAATATTTATCCTTGCTGCATATTTGACCTCTGGTTTCCTAACTCTTTAGTCTTTCACTCAGGATGCCTAACCCCCTTGGACGGCCCAATATTACTTATTATTTAAAGTCTAACTAAAAGGTCAGTAAGTGGGCACCAATAACAGGTATCATTCTAGGTGTGTTAGCATCTATATCCTGGGCTCGTAAGGTCTGAGAACATCTTCCATTCCTCAGTTCTTCAGTGATTGGAAAGACAGCATGAATATATGGTAAGGCCATTGTCCTTTATTCTAATAAGGAATCTCCACTGCATATTCATTGCTGGTCTAATGAGCAATACAAAATAAATAAAAATATTTATTTTTATAAAATAAATATAAAATCCTATTCCTGGACCTCACTCTTAAATTGATGACCCCCAAATCTTATTTAATTGTTATTTTTCTCCCAAACAAAGAACTTTGCTCTGAAACCTTTTAATCATTTTATTCTGGTGAAAAATTTATCCTTGATAAAGTATTCTTCATTAACTTAGAAGCATTAAAAAAGTATATTATTCCTTTCTTCTATTGATTAGAGTCCAAAGTAACTCACTACAGTGTTTCAGGGTTGGAAAACTAGAAAAAATAATGATGCCATTATAATAAATAGGAAATTCTGAAGAGAGCTGATTTGAAAAAAAAAAAAGCTGTGACTTAGCTTTACACACTTCATGTTTGAAACATACATAGAAATACAGAGTCATCCGGAAGAACCTAAGGAAACACTATACAGCCATAGTTGTGAGACTTGCCTCTACAGAAATAATAGATGAAATCATTAAAATGAGTCAGCTCTCTGAGTGTAGAGCAATAAGAATATCACTTACTTATGTATTAACTCATGAAATATTTCCAAATGTATTCAGTTCATTTAAACATGTTATTATTATTTAATTCTCTGTTTAGTTTTATCTGTTTATACATATCAACCTACCAGCACTATTCAAATCATTCTAGAGTTGCAGATGTGGTAGAAATGAATCATTGATTACAAAATATTTGTTACACAACAAAATCCACTAAGCTAAGAAAACTTTAACAAGCACTTTCAAATTCTCTCATTATTTTGAACTTCTGCTAAAACGACCAAAAGAAAAAAGATGCCCTGTATGTTGGGCACATATTCTGTGCAAAGGACTATCTTAGGCACTGGGTATACAATGAAGAGAACCGCACCCTCCTGAAACTCATTTTTTATTGGTGATGGAAGAGGGTGAAGACATATACAATAAACAAACAACTACTCAAATATATAGCATGTCAGATGTTTCTATGTGGAGAAAAGTAAATTTGGGAAGAAGGATAAGGGGATGCTGGACAGAAGGTAGGAGTTACAATTTAAATAAGGAAAAGATTGCAAGCCTCACTGAGAAATGGCAACTGCACAGACCTGAAGGATAGGCGACATCCCTGGGAGAAGAGTATCAGGCAGGGGGACAAAGAGAGCAAGGCCCTGGCATGGCAGATGCCCTGCATGTCAGAGGAACAAGGAGGGCAGAGTAGATAGAGGGAAGCAAGCCAGCAGTAGGCAGCAAGGGAAGGCAGAAGGGAAGTAGGAAGGGGCAATCACAGAGACCTTTAAGGCCATTGTAAGGACCTTGACTTTTCCTTTTTGTGAGATGGGAAGCATTTAGGAGAATATGAGCAGAGGAGGGACATGCACTGTCTTCCATTCTGAAAGGATCCTTCTGGCTGCTGTGTTGAGACTAAATTCATAAGTGGAGACGAAGAGGTTAGTGTAATAATCCAGGCATTATTAAAAGTAATTAGGGCAAGGTTATCTGTCAAGAGATGGTAAAAGGAAAACTAGAGGGATTTAATGATAGGTATTTGGAGGAGGATTATTATGAAAACTCAATAAATAAAAAGGAACAGTAAAATATTTTAGAATACATTTATAATAAAACTAGAACTAGTGGTCATAGTCAATATAAATTGTTGTTGTCTCATGAGGTTGGAGTAGAATATTATCTATGCTTCAACTAGAAAATAAATGCCTTGAGATGATAATAAATGCTCCATAAATATTTATTCATTTGAATTTGAAGTTGCAGCATATTGACATATGGATCCACCAGCCCTGTTGACCACGTGTCCATTCTCTACTGCCCTACAATTATTCATCCATTATTTAAAATTTTAAAAGAATCTACAATTAGAACTTCTCATGAAAATGCTATTTAATGTAAACCCTCACTGATAATTAGAATTTGTAGAGCTATAAATACTGAATCAATGATCAACAGGATGTTGTTAGTATGAAATATACACTATGGATGGAGATTTATTTTCTACTCTATCATGAAACAATTTTGAGTAAAACTGTTAGAAAAAAAGTATTTGGAGCTGACTGTTTAATAAGAATCAGTAATATTTACCAAACATTTTAGCTATCACTTAGAAAATATGTTGTAAAACTCTATCTTGAAAAGTTTTAATTATAGAGAGAGAGGGAGAGGGAGAGAAAAAGAGAGGGAGAGAAAAGAGAGATTTTCCAGACTGAGCATGTTCTTATGTCCCTGCGCCAAATGAATTTTGAATTACCCACTGCTTTGGATAATTTGTATCATGCAAAATTTTCACTGATATCAGTAATGATATGATTTTAGATGTAAATTAATCTGAAATTGGAGCTACACATTGGGGTGCATGTAACTCAGGGATTAACAGCCTATCTGTGTCTGTCTACCTGTGTACTCTAGAAGTGTAGGAAAAGAAGGGAGCATAGTGGAAACAAACAAAAAGCTCCAGACACTAGGGAAGACCCTCCAGTCAAAAATACGTCCCTCACGAAGCCTGCCAAGAGAAATCCACTATGAAGTAGAAGTATCTCTTTCTAAATGCAAATAACCCCTGAGAAGATTAAGCACTGGCTTTGGGGTCACACATATCTGTACTTGAATCCTGGTTCTGCCATTTATTACTCATGTGACTTTGGAAAGCAGCTATTATTTATCAATTGATTTTTACAGAGACTTGCTCCCTTCAATATAGTGGAAAATACCAGCTGTTGCTGAGTAACTACAAATGGCTTCTTCCCCACTAAGCTCTGCACTCTTCTTCAAATACTGACACCCATTCCACCCTCACACACTCATACACATCCACACACAAGCAACAGTCTTTCCTGGGAGAGTTATAGCACTTTATTTCCAGATAGAAATCTTTCACTCATTATTTATTCATTTAGTCAATGAAAATTTACTGAGCATCTGCCATATGCCAGTCATTCAGTCAGTGTCCCTCAGGATACACCAGTACACAGAACAGAAAGTGGCTCCTATATTCATGGAGCATAACCTTCTTTATATTTTTAAAGGATTCTGCTGTTGTTCTGAGATAGCCTAAAATGGGTTAGGAGGTCATTTCTAATCCAGGTGAGAGATGATGGAAACTCAGTGTAGGTAATAGTGGGGCTGGTGTTAGAATCAGGATAGAATTTGAAGGTGGGGCTGAGGTAATTTACTGATGGATTGGCTAGGTCCATGAGTTACACAGGTATATGCAATTTCCACAACTCAATGAGCTGTACACTCATGATCTGTGTATTTTATCATATGGAAACTATGTCTCAGTAAAAATTAAAGTAATAATAAAGGCACTGTGCAGGACAATTTTTATGATAAGCCCCCATGTGTGAAGAATATAAGGGGGGCTTTCTTGTTTAGATAAATACTCTCCTTTGTACGAAATAATAATTTCCAGAAGAATACACAAGATACAAATAGCCATGCTAACCTGTTCAGGGGTTGGTTGGATCATTAAATGAGCAGAAAAAGAGAATTATTTTCTGAAGACATTTTTATAATTTCTAAATATTTTAACCACGTAAAACATTACCTAATAAACTGATAAATGTATTTTAAATAGTTTATTCATTTGGTACATATTTTGAAAGCTTCCACCATCCAGTGTAAAGAGAATACAATATTTCCGTGCACTTTTAATAACAAAAAATCAATCTCTGGTCTGGGCTAGCACCAGGTATTAGGAATCATGTTCTGTGGTGTTCTGACTCCATGAAATTCGTAGTTACCTACCCAGGACAAAGAAAACATGCTTCTTTTTCACATGTCCCTTTTGAAAAAGGAGGCAAAGAGGCTTTAATCAAGTATAGTAAGGCACAGGGGAATCAGAAAGCTGCATTCTGTCTTTGGCAAAAATCCAAAGAGGACAAATAAAGGAGCAATTTCTGAAGACCAATAGAACATGGACAGAAAGAAGTATAATATGGAGCAATCACCACCCAAGGGAGAGAATATCTGACCTAAGTTAACAAAATCAGGCAGCATGTGCCAGGGCAGAGAATAACGGCACCGTCAATTCTGCTTGGACCAAACATCTCGTCTCTCACCTGGGCCAACCGCAGTCATCTTCCCGTTGCTCTTCCCACACTCACGCTTGCTTGCTCTGACAGTTCACCACCACACAGAGGAATGTTTTAAAAATATAAGGCAAAACATTTTACTTTATTGCTTAAATCCACTCTGAAGTGTTAAATGGTCAACAGTGATCTAGTCCATGTCTATCTCTACATCGCCCATCTGAGGACACCTTCTTTTACATCACCTCAGCACATGGCCCTAGTCATCCTTTTCTTGCCCCAGGATCATTGCACATGTTGTTACCTCTGTATCTAATGCTCTTCTTCCTACAATGTTTTTTCCTGCTAACTCCCAATCACACTTCAGTTCTCAACCAATGTCATTTCCTCAGAAAGGTCTTCTATGACTTTCTTTTTTTTCTTTAAATTGAGGTATAGTTAATGTACAATATTATATAAGTTGCAGGTGTATGACACAGTGATGCACAAATATTAAAGGTTATATTCCATTTATAGTTATTATAAAACATTGGCCATATTCCGTGTTGTAAAATACATCCATGTATCTTACTTATTTTATACATAGTAGTTTGTACCTCTTAATTCCTTACTTCTATCTTGCCCTTCCTCCATTCCCTCTCCCCAGTGGGAACCATTGGTTTGTTCTCTATATCTGTGAGTCTGTTTCTTTTTCGTTATGTTCACTAGGTTGTTTTATTTTTTAGATTCCACATATAAGTGATGTCATACAGTATTTGTTTTTCTCTGACTGACTTATTTCACTGAGCATAAAATCTTCCATGACTTTCTGATCTAAGCCGGTAGCCTCTGTTATAGTCTTTCTATTATTTTTACTTAATGATACTTATCAAAATTTATAATTTTATAATTACACATTTAGCTTCTGTCCCCTGAGGACACTGTTGACAGTACTGGCACAGGAAACTTGTCTGTTTCATTCACAGCTATTTATCCAACACCTGGCTCGGTGCTTGATTTAGAAAAGAAGCCCAGTTAATAGTTGTTGAATGAATTATAACCAAGTATTAACCTTCCCTCCTTCCCTTGAAGAGTTTCCCTCATTTAGATGAATATTGTCCAATATGAGCCACGTAGGTAATATAAATGTTCTAGTAGCCACAGTTCACAAGTACAAAATAACTGGTAAAATTAGTTTAATAATATATTTTATTTAACCCAATATATCAGGGGTCCACAAGCCCTAGGCTTTGGACAGGCCCCAGTCTGCACAGCAGGAGGCGAGTGGCAGGCAAGCAAGTGAAGCTTCATCTGCCGCTCCCCATCGCTCCCCATCGCCCGCATTACCGCCTGCACCATCCCCTCCATCCCCTCACCCCCAACTCCACCCATGGAAAAAATGTCTTCCACGAATCTGGTCCCTGGCGCCAAAAGGGTTGGGACCGCTGCAACATATCAACGTACTGCCATTTTAACATGAAATCAATGACAAATATTAATGAGATAATTTGCATCTTTATTTTTACAGTAAGTCTCTGAAATTCTACGTGTGTTTTACACGTAAGAACATCTCAGTTTGAACTAGCCCAAAAGCCTTTGCAGCTAGTGGCTACCACATTGGACAGAGCAGGACCTAGAACCTTTGGGATGAAGAGTTTCGGTCCCCATATAGCCACAGTCCTTCACTTGACAGCTCCTTTTCTAAACACATGCTCCTCCCTACTGTTTCTGAGCCACCTCTCATTTCATGCCGGTCACTGAGCAGAATGCTGGAATATTGGTCCTCAATAATATGCAGTCAATCTCCCTTGGGCCTCAGGAAAGGGGAGTATGTGGGATGAGATGCTTTTCTTTTTCTTCCGAATCTTTCCCATACACCTCTACATAAGTTTATGTGTATGAGTCATCTTTAATGGAGAGGGAGAGAATTAAAATCAGGCTATGATTAGTTAAGTCCAAGTATGAGTTGACTAAAGAAAATTACCCATACAAAAGGGCAAATTTAATATTACCTAATCATGACTGCCTACCATCCCATCTCAACCCTGGCAATTTAAGAGAAAAACAGACAAAAAGAGCAAATCCTTCAAAAAGATCCTCCTTGCATGCTTAAGTCAGACACTGCCTCCACTTTCCTGACCTCGGTCTCACTATTATCTCTGAGAGTACTTCCTTCTTAGAGTCCACAGGGTGTCCACTTCCCTTTAGGAAAATTATACCCCCATGCCCAAGTTTAAAACAGTAGTTCTTGATAGAAAAAATACCCACTAAGGGTATTTGGAAGTTTGTGGGAGGTTTTTTGGTTGTCACCCATTTAGTGGGCAGAAGCTGAAGATGCTGAATTTCCTGCAACATATTGTTTGAAAATAATTGAAAGAATTGCCCCAATCTAGCAGATTTTCTGATGACTAACTGGAACTGGATATTTATGTAGACATGTAGGTAAAGAATGTATAGTTAGGGAGAAGAGACATTTTTAATTAAAAAGAGGAACACTATATTAAAAATGGTGACTGATTATACTTGATTGTAGAAAACCAAAGAAAACAGTTTCTAAGTAATGCTTTGGCTTATAATCAAATTTTAAATGTGGTTTATATCAATGTTTGGTAAATCGCCCTTTTAAAAAAATTTTTGATTAAGTTTAGATTTCTGTCTCAGAAAAGATTTTAAAAAAAACCAAGGGGCTTCCTTGGTGGTACAGTGGTTGAGAGTCCGCCTGCCGATGCAGGGGACACGGGTTCGTGCCCCGGTCTGGGAAGATCCCACATGCCGCGGAGCGACTAGGCCCGTGAGCCATGGCCGCTGGGCCTGCACATCCGGAGCCTGTGCTCCGCAACGGGAGAAGCCACAGCAGTGAGAGGCCCGTGTACCACAAAAAA
>NW_020174425.1:2257920-2471525 GCF_003031525.2 Neophocaena asiaeorientalis asiaeorientalis | reverse complement strand
CAAAAAAAAAAAAAAAAAAAAAAAAAACCAAGAATAAGAACCATTCAATCAAATAGGCAGCTGGTGTGGGGTAGAGGGTAGGGAAGACCGAAACTGGTTAATTTTTGCATCATACACACAAACATAAACACATCTCACTACTCTCTAGTTTTTCAACATTATTCGCTGGCATTAAGTGAACATACACGTAATTTCTGTTGTCCTTGAATGATCTGAAGCAATTATAAATAAAGATAAAACATATTTGACACACACTGCAATCTTCCTATTGATTGCAATGGATGAGAAGTGTTTTTGTGTGGGTGTGTGTGTGAAATTTTAAGTGCTTTGTCAAAGCAAAGCACCTTTTTGTAGAGCAATTCCCACACCTGGATCATCCTGATCTCAACCAGTATATTTAAGAGGAACACCAAATTCACTTGCTAATTCAGTGAGGGTCAAAAGGGTGGGAAGGGAAAGAAGCAAGAGGGAAAAGGAGAAGAGGCATGTGGGAACTTTCTAAGTTATTTCTCTGATTTTGCCCACCAGGCACAGGCAAGAAAGGAGTCTAATATTCTGAATTCATCACAGTCCATTCTGCTCCAGATCACCATGAACTGTTTAAGCTAGAAAATACATATCTAATGACCAATAGGGTCGACTGGCTCCTTTACTGGCTTTCTGCAGGCAGGGGATCAGAGCATGGATGCAATGGTAATGTCACCTGTGTGTGTCGAGCTTCTGTTGTACATCATGTTGCTGAGAGGGCAGGGACTGGAATTTGAAAAGAACATAAAGCAGCAGGACTTCAAGGCTCTGACTCCACAGAGCCTGCCAGCCATATGGCCCTCCCAATGCCCCAGAGTGCACAAATGCATGCATGCACTAGCACATTTATTTCATGGGACCTTATTATTTCAGAGTTTCATTTCACTTTATGTGTATTGACAGAAACTGCAGTTGTCTACAACTTTTCAAATTTATTAAATTTGTTAAAGAAAATGTTGAGAACTATTAGCAAACCAGTGGGGTTTCATTGTTGTTGTTTAACATCTTTATTGGAGTATAATTGCTTCACAATGGTGAGTTAGTTTCTGCTTTATAAGAAAGCGAATCAGCTATAAAAATTGGGTCTAAGTTATCAAAGAAAAGACAGCAAGCAGATAACTCAAGAGAGCCAGAATAAAAGACCATGAAAAGTGTCTTGGGATCATGGAAGCTTTGATGGTTAGAGTTAGGAAGGGGATAAATATTACTGCTCTCTTTTTATGGCAAAACAACATGAAGCTCTAAGAAGTTAAAAGACTTGCCTGAGATACTCGGGACCATGAGAGGAAGACTGGCACTGATAGGACTAGGAAACTGGACCACGTTACTACCTACCCCGGGCCCTGTCTGTCCGACCAGAAGATTCATGGACACTGAAGAGAACAACTAAACTTTCTGGAGAAAGAAACAGGAGACAATAAAATTGCAGAGGTTGGGATTATAGTATACATTCCCTGTTTCTGTGATATGTGGATGACCTTTCACTATGACAGATGAAGTGGACGTATTAAAGTGCCCTAACATAAATGTTTAACAACCTCCTATTTATTTTAAATAATCTTAAGTGATAGTAAACAATTTCAAGAGTATTTAGGAAATTTTAAAATATATCAATTATAACAGAATAAAATATTTGTGTGGTGCTTAGCTCATTCAGACCATGATGTTTGCAATTCTATTAGTAAATAATGGTTCAGTGTTCTCTGTGAAACACACACTTATTTTTTTACAAAATTCTTCCAATTTGCTGCATTTACCTCATTGCTCTTTCTTAAAGAAATGTAAGAATACACAAGTATGCATAAGATTATTAGGAAAGACTATAAGAAATCCACTGTGCCATCTCTAGTTTGATAGAACATCTGGATTAAATAAAAATACATCCTGTCCTATTTGCAAAAGAAGATCCCATACACTTTACCTGTCTCCACAAGTTTGTAAAATTCATGATGACCTAAAAGTTCCTTTATAAAACTAATATGATAGATACATTCGTATAGAATAAAGACAATTTTTAAATGTGTGAATCCTACACCTTTAAGACTTCCAAGTGTTGAAACTTGGTATATAATATTTATCAAATTTCTGATGTGCCTCAGTGTCCAAAGTTTCTAAAGGGCTACATCTTCATAATTTAAATTAATAATGAGATTTGGAAGTGTCTAGGCCATATAATCTTTGATATTATTTCTTTAAGAACTACCAAACAACCTTCCAAGTTTCATAGGCTAGCGATATTTTTTCCTTATTTCTATTTATATAAAACCTTGAGAACAAATCTCCATTTACATTTACTACAAGTTATACTCCTTGTTCATCTGGGAGGCATGGAACATAACAGAACATATGTTCATAATTTTGCAAGAAAAGGAAATTGTAAATATGGCAATCAAACTATAAAAATGCAGCTAAAAAAATCTCCTTTTCTGAATTTTAGTTTCACCGAGAGACCAGCTATTTGGGTGTTGTTAGGGAGGCTATTTTATTTTGTGCCTTCCAAAAAAGGTAATTTATTCTGAGTAATCATTTTCCTCTTTCTCTACCCAGCAAAAAAATAAGATAGTTTTCTTTTGTAGTTTATGTATCTCCAAATTTTTATGATAAATATTATTTTGAATATATGGATATATATTTCATGCCCCAGTTAAACAAACAGGTTGACTTAGAAAAATAAATGTTGGACAAGGAAAGCAACAATCCAACTGACAACCTGCACTCAAGAAGGCTTGTCATGCATTTCTGCCCATCTTTTCTGCAGAAAGTGTGGGAATTTTCCCTAAAGTAACCTGATCATATGAGACAGTAAGTTAGGTTCTTTAATTTTGAGATGGAAGTGAGTAAACGGCTTTGTAAATACTGGGCAACACAGAGCTTCTGCGAGGCCTAACCCAGAGCTTCTTAGAGGGTAGTTGTCAGTCAGTTAACAAGCCTGAAGTATCAGAATCACTTGAGACAATTGGTAAAAACACTTATTTCTTTTTTTAAAAACACTTATTTCTTTATTTCACAAGAATCAATGTTTGAAGGTGAAGCTACAGAATCCTTATTATATAGAACACGCTCTTATTATTTTATTATTTATTATTATTTACAGAATACTCTCTTGTTGTAATTATCATGTCTACTAGTGTTGGAGAATATTAGACCAGAGCAATAATCGGGAATTTAGATACTTGTGGCCAACTTACAAAGCAACACACTTAGGATCCTTCAGTGCAAAACCTGACAAGTTAATTTGTATAACTGTCTCACACAAAAAATATATGCACTTTCATGTGTCTTACAATATCTTTTTTTTCCTATCCTGAGATTTCACCTTCAAAGAAATGGTATGCAGTGTCTCATTAGAGTAATGTCAATTGTATAAAAGTGAAAAGCATGACTCAAGATTACAAAATTGTAGGAGTTGAAACAACTGCTACCCAAAGCTCCTCTATTCACAGGTACATAAAGTATATATACGTTAAAAGACCTCAAACTACACCTGCTTCTGATATGCTCAGTGACAAGTTCTTTATAGATCTGTACCTGTGAGAGTAGAGGTTAGATGTTCAAAGCCTTAATTAAATACATGCAAGAATTTAATTAGGGGACAAAGAAGGAAATAAGAAAAAAGATGTGGTGTTTGGAGATTCTGAAAATTATAAATGCCTGATTTTTGACCTAATTATAGTCGATCCTAGAACAAAATATAAACACCTGTTAGTAAGGGTCCCATATAAATATAAGTGTTTCTCTCCTATGGTGTCATCAAATCCTTGGTCAACTAGCCCATTCAAAGCACGTCAGTCTAGATACCTCGGTTTTATAAATATCTCTTAAAATAAACTTTTGAAATAGAATATTTTAGATATAATACTTCCAAAATCTGTTAATGAGTATTTTACCACATTTAATTCTGAAAGTAGATATGTGTATAAGCCTTTGCTTTTGCATGGTATTATATGGAGAGGGATAGAGTGATCTACTCAGGATTTTCTGAGGAATTAAGGACTATCTGCCCCAAAGCATATAGTTCTATCCTGCTGATGCTCTTCTCTGGCCTGTCAGTCTGTAATACAACTCAGTATGTATAAACTCAATAACTGTAGTCTTGAATATATAACTAATAAAACTGCAGACAATCTCAGTATTAAACCTATCATTTTCTTTCTTTCTTTCTGTGGATGTATATGCATATGCATGAGTGTATATGCATGAGTAAGCAAGTGTGTGTGTGTGTGTGTGTGTGTGTGTGTGTGTGTGTGTGTCCTGTGTAGTAGTTCTCCCTCCTGCCTTATGGGTTGGCACTTCTGCTGGCATTATGTGTAACTTTTTGCAGAAACTCTCTAATCTAAAAGCTTCATTAGAATTACACACAAGATAGAATGATAGTCCTCTTATAGTCCAGGCTTTGTGAGTTTTATACAGATGAGGAAATTGAAGCTTTAAGAGTTAATTAGTGTAAAGTTGGAACGTAAGCCTGGATTGTCTGACTCAGGCACTGGGTTTCTTATCCACTTGGATTTATTGCCTCTTCTACAGCAGAGGGCTGGGGTGTGGATGACAACATTTTACATGTAATTGTGATGTTCAGCACATTTTGAAAACAACTGAAAGTGATTTCAAGTGAGGTGTGGAAAGGGTCTCCTCTGAATTATAGATAGGCATTTAGTGGGGGTTTTTAAATTTTTTATTTTATTTTTGTTTTGGCCATGCTGCACAGAATGTGGGATCTTAGTTCCCTGACCAGGGATCAAACCTGTGCCCCTTGCATTAGAAGCATGGAGTCTTAACCACTGGACCACCAGGGAAGTCCCCATTTAGTGAGTTTTTAAAAGTTAATATTTGTTTTGTGACATTTGTTTTGCTTTGTTCTTTTCTCCTGCTTGTGTCCAAATAGATTTGCTTGTGAAATAGTACCTCTGAGTCTAGAATCCTGTCCACAAGTCTGAATAATTGGAATTAGAGAATATAAGGAGGCTATAAAGAGCATCTGGTTATGTTTTCTGTGGAAACAGTCTCCCAAATGGCATCCACATAGTTCATGACAGAACTAAATAGAACCTTAAACTGATGAGTTGATCAGAAGGAAAAGAAATTAACATATACTGTAAAATTATGATGTCTCAGGAAACATATATTGTACCTCATTTAAATCTCTCTTAACCTCAGTTTCCTCATCTATCAACTGAGGATAACATTTTCCACCTCAAGAAATTATCAAGAGTAAATCTAAAAAAAATTTTTTTTAATTAAAAAAGAGCAAATCTACCCCGAGGTCCTGCTATACTCCATGTTAATTATTCATCAGTAGTACACTGGAGGTATTGTTTGCAAAAAAAAAAAAAAGTCTTCCCAATTCACATATTTTCATGGGCCATTGATACTCAGGCCACTTTGTTCTAAATAAAGAGAAGGTATAGAATAATTTGAAATTTGGCTGATTTAAAAATAAATGTATTTTGGCATGGTTTGTGCATTCTGTATCAAAACAAGATAAAACAAAATATAGGTATAAGAGCCTCTTCATTTGTGATTCTCTCCATTTTGGCATCTGGTCAGGTACTATTAACATTCTTAAAGGCAATCGTAACTCAAAAGGCATCTAATGACAACCCATTGCACTTCTTCTACCAACTCACAGTGAGCCATTTATCATCATGATTAGCAGTTCCAGGTACTTTCAGGAACTATAATACTTGTCTGATCCTTCATTCAGAATTTGAGTTAAGTTCTACCATCTAATACTACTAAATGTCACTGAATAAAAGGAAACATTATGTCCAACTATTGCATGAAAAGCAAGAAAAATGATAAATGTTTCCATAGCTACAGGTTTGAAAGGAACAGAACATGCTGAGATGTAAACCAGAATAAAAGTGGCAAAGTACATTGGACACCCTAAGTTTTTTCCTCTAAAAGCAAATAAGGTAAAGTACAAATGGCTAATAGGCAGTCAGGACACTATTCTCTTAACCAGTGGATTCAAGAAAGTGTAGAGGAAGTAGGCACAGAGTGATGAAAGATTGCATACACACACACACACACACACACACACACACACACACACACACACACACACCCCCTATCAAATTCATGTTTGCACCAAAAAACCTCTCAGAAAATAAGTACCAAGTGATATCTTAACAGGAAGAGACCATCAAAGGGGAAAAGTTAGAGTCTTGCCCTCTTTCTGTTGATTGTTGATATTTTGAGGTCTCTAGCATTATGGGGACATAATTAACACAAGTATCATCTCCTTAGCACCAACTGCCAGACCACCTTTCTTCTCTACTTGAAGAACCCAGTTTTTCCCTTCAGCACGGACCTACTGAGATCTCATCAAGTCAAAACTAGAGCACTGGACTACTTTGGGATGGTTTTGCCCACAGAATGCCCTGTAATAGCTCACATAGCCCCCTAAAAAAGAGATGAGATGAGGATGGACTGTAGGATGTATGGACTGTATGGATGCACTGTAAGCAAGCTTAGAGCAAGTGATAGTTTAACTCAATTTTCATTTCTCTATAATATAACTATTACATAATATATATGCAGACTTACAGCAAAACGGAGGAAAATGTCCCCAAATGCAAAACCTGAGTTCCAATAAGTAATGGTGAACAAAATAAAAAAAAAATATTTGTGAGATCTAAAAAGTCTTTATAAAAGAACAACAATTCTTTTTAATGAGGTTTAAAATAAGGGCAGAAACATATTACTAAACTGCAATAACTCAAGCTAGTCAGGGTTAATCTAAGATAAAGTATTTTAAGTCCCTGTATTATTTGTGAGTGTGAGTAGGTTGGTTATGATATTGGTTGATTCATAGTTTGTTATATTAAATATGTACATTACAATTTCAAGGGTAAACACTAATTGAACAGGAATAAATGTATAACGTTTAAACTCATAGATGGAGAACAAATGACAATAGTAAACAAACAGGTAAATTCAAAATATGAAAGTAAAGTCAGGGAAGAAAAGAAAAAGAAGCATGGAAAAAGTGAGATGTGTTAAAAGTACACCATAAGTGAAAAGAAGACATATGTTAGTAATTATAACAAGTGTAATACACTAAGGTTACTAGTTAAAAGGCAGAGATTGTGAAACTGTACCTTTAATCCAGCTATAGTCTTTTTCCGGAACCATTCACAAAAGATAAGGGCATAGAGGGCTAAAAAGGAAAAAGATGGAGAAAATGTATCCGTGAAAATTTCAACTAACCAAAATAAGGCTAGAGTAGTTACATTAATATAAAATAAAAATGAACTTTAAGATAAAAGCAACACTAAGAATAGGGAGTGTTACTGCCTAATGATAAACGATTTAATTTACCAAGAAGATAAAACACGTTTAAACTTATAACCACTTAAAGCGTCCAATTCTATTTTACAAAGCCAGGAGAAATGCAGAGAGAAGTTTACAAATCCAACATCATATGGTAGCTTTCAATATATCTCTTTCAATTTTTATAGATGAAGCAGGCCAAAATATAGAGGAGCTGAAAACACAACTAAATAGCTTGATATTATTTATTTACTTCTACATGTATTTATTGAACTCTTACTATGTGTCAGGTACTATGTTCTAGTTGGTGCTTCTTAATCATACTTAGGACATATAATAAACTAGAATAATTTAACATTTTGAAAAGAAGCGATATTATATGCAAAGATCAGTATAATAAATACAAATGATAATAACATACAATTGGAAATTAAGAGACTTCCCAATAACTCAAATATTTAACAAACAAAAAGAACACAAATAGAAATTTTAAAATACTTAGAATTTAGAACTGTATGACAATAAAATGGAATATCAAAGCCAAAGATTGGTTCTTTGAAATGACTAACAAAATTGGCAAGCTTCTATTGAGACTGACTGAGGAGAAAACAAAAGAACATTAATAAAAATTAATAAAACAATTAATTCAGCCATAAAACTCTTTATAAAGATCGATTAGAACATAGTCAAGAAAACACAGAATGACCGAATCACATTTTTAAAATTTACTACTTTGGCCTTTCACAAGCGCAAAAAAGAAATAAAGTAGGATAGTCTTCAAAAATTGGAGCAGGGGGGCTTCCCTGGTGGCACAGTGGTTGAGAGTCCGCCTGCCAATGCAGGGAATACGGGTTCGTGCCCCGGTCCGGGAAGATCCCACGTGCCGCGGAGCGGCTAGGCCCGTGAGCCATGAAAAAAAAAAAAAAGAAAAGAAAAAAACAAAAAAAATCGGGGCAAGGTAAAGGGAAGTGAAGCATAGTTCTTGCTACTTATACTTCTACATAGCATTAAGTCTTGGTAGCTCTTTCAATCACCACCACCAATAGGGGATGCGGGTAGAAGGATGGTGATGGCATAATCAAATATAATTTGTAAATATGGCAGACACTGCTAGTCCCCATATCTCCTTTAATAACAAAACCCCTGAATTTTAGATGAGCACATAATCATTCAGAGTTAAAACTGAATTTCTCAATATTCCTTGCAGCCAGATGTGAACATGTGGCTAAGTTCTGACCAACTGGATGAAAAAGGAAGAGATCCGTTGCCTTAATTCTTTTCTTCCCCCTTTCTGGTAACTAGTATGTAGACATGATGGTGGGAATTGGAGCATCTAGAACTATGAAATGAAAGACACACTTTACTGGACCAGAAAGATAGAGGGAATCTTTCCATCCAACATGATCAAGTTGCTATAGCAGAAATGAATCACATACCCAGTCTTTTATGTGAGAGGGAAAAATAAAAAGTACTTTCACTTTGATAAAGCCATGATAGTTTGGCTTTTCTCAGTTATAGCAACTCAACTTGTATTCTAATTATCATAGCATCTTACCAGCCTATTGTGGATTTTTCAACTACCAAATACAGACAAGAGTTTGGCTAAACATTCAATAGTAACAAATACTGGAAGGAAAATTAACAATTTATTAAGTTATGGATAAGTTGAAATATATATGGTATTGAAGTATTTTGTTGGTTTGTTTAATGAAACTATGATATATTTTATTTTAAAAATATATTGATAATATGCTTAAATTTCCTTCCACAGGTAAAAATTTCATACATCATATACTGGAATCTGGAGAGAAATCTGTTGATATCTTTTGTAATAACATAAAATCAAAGTATAAAACACATAAATGGATGATTACTTTTCCTATATAACTATAAATATATCCTAGTTAGAATTTTCCAAGTGTTCTTCCCTGCTACATGTGAGCTTCAGATCATTTTGTTCCATTAAAATATACATACATTAAAAACTCTGTGACTAATACTCTTTTACACTATATCATTATCTCACAATCTTATACAAGAGTTTATGTTTGTGTTAGTGAAAACAGAAAGGGAACATATCTGAAATCACTTAATATATAGAATGTAAATATCCTAATTGGTCACTACAAGTCTATTTTAATGTACTTGCAAAGGATGTCTTAAAGCTGATTCAATTTCTATTCAGTCATTGTTACATTGGAATTACATTGTTTTGCCTCTTTGCTTATATTCCAGTTTTTTCTAAACTTTATCAAAACTAATAAATTGCATTGCCCAACTTTTTGCTCTATGCATTCCTATGGAATATGTAGGGAAAGCTCATGATCAATTCATATCAGTATTTTTTAACCTAGACACCAGGGGGTTATGTAAGTCTGCGGATAACACTCAGGTTTTAGAATAAATATGTAGAGGCTGGGAATAAAAACAAATGCCACTGCTTGTCTGTCTTAGAATATATGACTTTCAGAGCAACGAACAAAAACCAAAAGTTAAGCTCTGAGAAAATAAAAAAATCAATAATTCTGTTTAGGAAGAACATATATAAGCTATACAAGCTCAAAAAAGCAAAAGTAGTAATAATTGTGTTGGAACTAAAGTTAACATATGAAAACAAACCTAATATTGAAGAGAGAGAAAAGATGTATTGATGTATTTGATCAAAGGAAGGTTTTGTTTAATTTACAGAGCTTTTGTATATTAAATGTATGAAAATCAGTGCATTTGCATGTTAGTACCTTATTTTAATAGGATTTAATAACTATACTTTTGTATGGGTACTGTCATTGTTAGACATCTGTGTAGATATGAGTTTAAAAATACATGGGGGGCTTTCCTGGTGGCGCAGTGGTTGGGGGTCTGCCTGCCGATGCAGGGGACGCGGGTTTGTGCCCCGGTCCGGGAGGATCCCGCATGCCGCGGGGCAGCTGGGCCCATGGGCCGTGGCCGCTGAGCCTGCGAGTCCGGAGCCTGTGCTCCGCAACGGGAGGGGCCGCGGCGGTGAGGGGCCCGCATAACGAAAAAAAAAAAAAAAAAGATAAAAATACACTGGGCAGTTAAACAAAGTGTTGCTGTAAATAATACTTATCAGATCCATATGGCTAAATTTAAATCTAGATGTAACTTGCCCAGTGAAAAGTGCATTAGTACCACTAAGCTGTTATTTTTAAGAGAAATCATGGGCAATTCAAACTCCCTTCAAAATAAGTTGTGACAATTCATTTCGAAATAGGTAATATACCTGGTATAAAATGCAAAAGGTACAAAAAATCTTATAAAATCTTTATCCTTTCCTGTTACCAGCCATCCACTTTTCCTGTCTAGAGGCAACCACTGTTACTACATTATATGTTCTTCAGATCTATATATATTCTTGTTTTCACAGTAATAGTAGCATATCATACCTTGTCTCTGTGCCTTGTTTTTATTTCTATTTTTTGAGTGAGACTATCTTGGGGATATGTCTGTATTAGCACTCATGGAACAACTGCATAGTATTCATAGTAAATGTATGTACTAAGCATCATTTAACCAATTCCCATTATTAATGGGCCCTTGTGTTGTTTTTGAAATTCTGCTACTACAAAAAATATTGCAATAAATGTTCCCTATTCTATGTGTCTATCTTTATCTATCTATCTATCTATCTATCTATCTATCTTTTCTCACATTCTATCTGAAATACAAATACCTAGAATTGGAATGATTGAATCCAAATTATGTTCATGTTTAACTTTTAAAAATAATGTTATATTTTTCTTCTTAGTTGTGGTTATTTACCTTTCCACCAGAAATAGATGAGACTTCCTTTTCCCCACTACCCCTCTCTTAAAAGCAGTGCAATGTCAAACATTCTCATCTTTGCCAATATGGTAAGTCAAAAATTGGGATCTCCCTATAATTAGTTATACTTTTATTTTTATGAATATTACAATTAATATGCTTAAGAGCCATTTATATTTTCTTTTCTTTTTTATACACCTTACCCATTTTTTAATTGGGAAAATAGCATTTTATCTTATTGATTTGTAAGAACTCTTTCTATTGATACAATAAGGGAGTTCTCTCTCTTTCTGTAATGTGAGTTAAGTCTAAACCTGGACTGAGCATTAACCACATATGAGGAAAGAAAAAAGGCATTTTCCAAGATGAAAGGACTCAGAAATTTCATATACACCCATGCACCTTTTTTTCAGGAAGTTATGAGAAGATTTGCTTTACCAAGATGAGGCCATCAAATAAGAAAGAGAGAGGAATAAAACTCAGTGAACAAGAGATATACTTTGAAAGAAAACAAGAGGAAATTCCCAGAAAGGTGAAAGAAAAGCCCAGGGAAGTCATTCTGCAGTTAGCTTATTGCATAGGAGACAACTCAAATTGGTGCAGAATGTCAGGGGCAACGGGGAGAATATTTTGGGGGAAGAAAGTGGACCTAGCAGATCATCTGGTGTGTTTGGTCCCAGTAAGAAATCCCTCCAGACAGCTTGTGGATCAATCAGCAATAGCTACAACAAGACTTCAACAACTGAAAAAATCAAGGCCCTTTTTTTCTCTGAGAGAAGAAAATGTTGTACAAGAAAAGAAACAATATAATGATATAATAGGTGATTGAGCTAAAAGTTGATTTACAATTGAAATGAATACAGATTTAACAAAAATGTGAAATGA
The DNA here is from genome assembly GCF_003031525.2 of Neophocaena asiaeorientalis asiaeorientalis. Taxonomy (NCBI): domain Eukaryota; kingdom Metazoa; phylum Chordata; class Mammalia; order Artiodactyla; family Phocoenidae; genus Neophocaena; species Neophocaena asiaeorientalis. The sequence continues at coordinate 2,459,558 of NW_020174425.1, read as the reverse complement.
ACATATTAAGAGGATAGAAAAGAAGTATTTGTATGTGCATATGTGTGTGTAAATTGTTATATTCGGTAAGTAGGAGGTCAACAAATCATGCCAAATGTCAATAACAACAAATGTCCATATACATATTTTACTTAGAAAAATAACAATAAGTTCAGGGGAAATTATTTGAAATAGAGTTGAAATTGGTTGCTTCCTAGAGAGAAGAAATTAGGAATAAGAAGGTGAGATAGGAAATTGCTCCTTTGCTTTTAAAAGCCTTATATTATTTCACTTTTAAACAATGTATATGTGTTATTTTGATAAAAATTCAAATTACAAAACTAAAGCTGAAAGAATAATTTTTTTTTAAAGAGAGAAAGATATGGGAACTGGAAGCTCATTATGCAGCTTAAGGATATCTTATTGGTTAGAGACGTGACCATGTTTATAGGCGAAGTGGAAAGACTTATTGGAGAAAGTAAATCATAAAGAAGAAGGGATAAGTTATGAAACAAATACACAGATTAATCAAGTTAAAAAGCCACAGAATTTACATGGTGATACTCTAAGGGCCGAATAGGAAACAAAGCACAAAACACAGTCTACCCGTACATTGTGAGAAAACCATAATTCAAAAAGGGTCATGTACCACAATGTTCACTGCAGCTCTATTTACAATAGCCAGGACATGGAAGCAACCTAAGAGTCCATCGACAGATGAATGGATAAAGATGTGGCACATATATACAATGGAATATTACTCGGCCATGAAAAGAAATGAAATTGAGTTATCTGTAGTGAGGTGGATGGACCTAGAGTCTGTCATACAGAGTGAAGTAAGCCAGAAAGAGAAAAACAAATACCGTATGCTAACACATATATTTGGAATCTAAAAAAAAATGGTCACGAAGAACCTAGGGCCAGGATGGGAATAAAGACGCAGACCTACTAGAGAATGGACTTGAGGACATGGGGAGGGGGAAGGGTAGGCTAGGACAAAGTGAGAGAGTGGCATGGACATATATACACTACCAAATGTAAAACCGATAGCTAATGGGAAGCAGCCGCATAGCACAGAGAGATCAGCTTGGTGTTTTGTGACCACCTAGAGGGGGGGGGATAGGGAGGGTGGGAGGGAGGGAGACACAAGAGGGAAGAGATATGGGGATATATGTACATGTATAGCTGATTCACTTTGTTATAAAGCAGAAACTAACCCACCATTGTAAAGCAATTATACTCCAATAAAGATGAAAAAAGAAAACACAATCTAAATTTACTAATTTATTAATCATTTGTATGCTTGTCACATAAAATTATGTGCATACATTACTTTCTGGTTTACTTCATACCAGGAACAAGGATCTGTTTTTGCTTTAAAACAACTGGAAGAGATTAGATTTATGAAATAAAAAGTGAAATTTGAAATTCTAAGATTTTTGAAATGTAAACTCAGCTTCTGCAATAAAACTTTTGTTTTAAATTTTATTTTGTTTGAAATTTAAGGAGAGAACTATTTATTAATTTGTAACTATTTTCTACTACTCTGAAATTAGTCACCACCCCTAATGGATTCTATGTGAAAGTAAGCACAGTACTGGTTGTCTATTAAAAATTGGGACATTTTTACATAATGTTTTGTCTACAATTCTCTTTTCAAGACAATAATTTATTAAACAGACATAAGCAGCCCTCATTAGTGGTCACTAGCAAATTATCTTTGTGTTTACTGAACAAGAAAGAATATTCCTTGTGCTTCTGCTTGCCTGTTTTGTTTCTCACACTAATTACTGATTTTGGATATTATTATGGTGCTAAGAATAAAAAATTAAATAAGCAAATTATTATATCAGATCTTACACATTAATATAGACACAACTGTGTCTGACTATTCATGAATAATGACAATTTAAAAACACATACAAATATATGACTAAATATCTTTTATTTTATAGCTACAGCTATAGCTATATCTTTTATTTTATCTCTCCTCAGCATACTTATTTACACAAAGTTGAATTTCTGTTTGTTTCTCTCCTGTTTCAGTTAGATAATTCTTGCTTCTTTCAAGGAATAGCAAATGAACTGGTTTCAAGTGTGATGTGCAGGAGAAGTGTCTTGGCATATTTGAAGAACAAATGAGGAATACAATCAACTGAGTTTCTAGATACAATCTTTAAAAGTCAATGACCAAAAAAAAAAAAATGTTGTCTGTACTCAATGAGCATAATGTAGGCAAAATGATTGACTTTTGAAATATACTAGTCAATTCAAACAATAAAACCTAAACAAAAACTGTGATATTACCTACTATTATCTGAAAGCCTATGTGGGATGCATGTGACCAGACAATGTCTATTTCCCTGAGAAAGCAAAATAACCAGGAAGGAGTAGTTTGTGCAATGACATCAGTATTTCAAACATAATAGTTCTCTACATGTCTCCATTCTCTCACATAAGTACAGGGCTGGATTTCAACTCAGATTGTTTTAAGTGTTCTCTTACTGTGAAATACTTTTAGTTTCTTTTCAAGACAAATGAAAGGAAATGTGAACTCAGATTTTAGGAAGAAGCTTCCCATTTTTTATTACTACTCATTGCAGGTCAGCACTTGACTCCAACTATTATTGACATGGATGGTGGCTATAAAAATCCCAAAGACTAATAGGTATCCTGTGAGAGGAAATTTCTAATTTGAACGTCCAATCTGTTTATCAGAACTGATGGTTGTTCAAACATTGCCACTAGTATCTAGTATCTGACATTTACTGGATCCCTCATGGGTGAAGGGTGAATCAGAGACCACTTCTCATATGTGCAAAACATGTAAAGCCACGCAAGACACTGGAAATGGAAGTTGTTATAGATGAGAATAATATAGGTGATTATAGATGAGAAGCAGGTCTAGAAAAATTAAGTGACTTTACCAGGGTTATACTGTAAGCTATCTTCACTGACTCAGAAAATGTTTAGAACAACTGGTTGAGTCTTGTGATAGTCATTTCCTATTAGACTTTATGTACATTCAGAGCAGTAGTCCTTGACCCTGGCTGCACACTGGAATCATGCGTACAATTGTGAGGCCCTAGTCTCACCCAGGCCAGTCAGAATCTCTGGAGGTGAAGCCCTGGGAGCTATTTATTTCTCAACTCCCCAAGTAAGTCCTATATACATCCAGGTTGAGAAGGTTGATTTTGAAAAATGTTTAATTAACAAGATATTTTGAATAGTACATATTAAGACAAGCCAAGATATTACATTCTCTCAGATTAGTAAAGGTTTTAATTTGAATTAAGTTTATATTTTCACATTTAATATGAGACATATTTTACCAATAATAAAATAACTTATATAGTCAAAACTTCCCTTCATAAATCAGGGAAAGGACTCTGAATTGTGAGAAGCTCTATCCTAGCCTACTTTTATCAGTCAGGATAGAATAGCTTTTGTTAAGGTAACAAACAGTCCAACATTCCAGTGGCTTAAAACAGCACCATTGATTTCCTGCTCAGCTACAATGTTTATCGGTTGGCACGGGGGCTTTGTTCACCGAATCACTCAGTGACCCGGGTTGACAGAAAATCCCACTGAGACAAGCTTCCATGATCACAGAGGCTAACAGAAGAATGTGTCTGTGTAGTGGCTCTTATGTTATGTCCAGAAAGTGAACCACATATCAGTTCTCCTTACATGTCCTTGGTCTAAGCAAGTTACACGGGCGTAGCTGGTTTCAAGCATATGAAAGACTGAAGTCCTCCCAAGAATTTAGAACAAGAGATGTTCTGAGTACTGCCTTACTACTCTAACTAGTCCCACATCCCACAGCAGGTAGCTAACAGAAATGCAGAGCGCAGTCTCCAGAAAATAGCGTTCCACACATATCTGCTAAACACCTAATAAGCACCAGGTATTGAGGATAAAAATACATGGAAGCTGAGGGGCTATCAAACAGAAGGGATGGTATGTGCAAAAGCCCTTGGCAGATGTATTTTGAAAAACAACCTTATGCAGAAAAAATGAAGATGGAGAGGTAGTAAGGGGCCCAGGGCTTGGTAAGTTCTTTTAGAGATACGTATTTCGTTATTATTATCATAGCTATCATATATTGAGCACATACCAGGTGCCAGACAAATTTCTTAAGCAATTTATGTATTTTAAGTTACTTAATCCTTACAATGATCCTATGAAGTGTGTGCTAGTGTTATTTTATTTTTTTAGGTGATGAGACTGAGGCATTGAGAGAGAAAACAACTTCTCCAGGTAGTGACCTCATAAGTGGCAGAGGTAGGATTAAAACTAGATTGTCTGGACCCTGAGTCTTAATGTTTAACCATACAGTGTGTGGTTAAGAATGGTAGGATTTTAGATCTGGAAGTGGCCTAAGAATTACTCAATTCAAGATTTTCATGTCACAGGTAACATAGCTACTCGCGTGTTTTTCGATTGCACATTCGGTCCCTTTACTGGTGAAGTTTTGTTAATATTTGAAGCTATTAGGAAACAATTGCCTTCCTATAATTAATCTGGAGGTCAAAAGGTGATAAGAATCAGCCTCAGTGCATGTCCTTCAAGGTTACCTACCAGGTGTGCCCTATACAGGGACACCTGGTTGAATGTGTAAGCTGAGGCAGAACCCAACCGGTGTTCTGCTTGCCAAGATCTGTGACCTAGGTTATTAAAGCCAGTGCAAAGGATGCCTTTTTCTAATTTTAACAAAGCAGAGTTTCTCAACCTCGGTGCTCTTGACATTTCCAGCCAGATTGTTCCTTGTTGTGGAGGGCTATCCTACACATTAGAAGCATCCGTAGTCTCTATTTACTAGCTGTTAGTAACATTCTCTCATCCCCAATTATGAAGCATAATGTCTCCAGACACTGCCAAACGTCCCTGAGGTACGTGTGTGTGGGGAGAGAGGGGCCTAATTGCCCTGGGTTGAAAACCACTGCTAATAGAGGCATGATCTGCTCACTAAGCTGTACACCCCTGGGATGCTCTCTCCCTTCAGAGCTTGTACTTTTGTCTGAATGCAAGATTTCTGTAAGAGTTGGCAAGGAAATTATCTCTTTTAAAAATTTCTGTCGGCTGCTTCTCAACCCGACCTGCAGCAGTAGCACTAAACCCTGGTCCGGGAAGATCCCACATGCCACAGACAAACTAAGCCTGTGTGCCACAACTACTGAGCCTGTGCTCTAGAGCCCGCGAGCCACAACTACTGAAGCCCACGCGCCTAGAGCCCGCGCTCGGCAACAAGAGAGGCCACCACAACGAGAGGCCTGTGCACCGCAGCAAGGAGTGGCCCCCGCTCGCCGCAACTAGAGAAAGCTCACGGGCAGCAATGAAGACCCAACGCAGCCAAAAATAAATAAATTTATTAAAAAGAAAATAGGCATCTGGAAAATTAAATAAATTCAAAGAGAACCTTCTCTTGGTCTTAATGATGAACACCACTCTTGATAAACACTACAAGACTTAACAGGATGGAATCGTTTAAGAATGTTAGCAAGAATGTTCTTTACAACTGTGATTGCAATATTGAAGTACTGAAAAACCATTCTTTACAGCTGTGATTGCAATATTGAAGTACTGAAATATCACCTAAATTCCCATCAATAAAGAAGTGGTTAGGTAAAATGTGGTGCATTCTTACCATGTAAAATGAAGTATCCATTTAAAAAGAAACACGGATACATATTTCTGACATAATGCAATTGATGGAATGTGAATTGAAAAGGCAAGTTACCAAACAATGTACATAATCTGATCCCATTTATGTTTAAATTTTACATTATGTGTGTGCTCATGAAAACGTAGAAGAAAATGTCTGTGAAGGGAAGTGAGACTGGGAGAGAATGAAATGCAGTGGTGTGTGTGTGTGTGTGTGTGTGTGTGTGTGTGTGTGTGTGTGTGTGTGTGTGTGTGTGTGTGTGTGTTTCAACACATCATACTGCTCAGTTTTTGTATCTAAAATACAATATCAAAATTTCATTAAACATGTTGAACAGCATCTTTGTGTGCCAGAAGGCCCTATTTAGCTTCGTGAAATAATAATTATTTTAATGTTTAATGAAACATAAGCTTTAACTTTTTCTTCCTATGAAGGAAATGGACATTCAATCATTATAATTAACCAAAGGATATTTTCAAGAGTTATGTTTTTCAGAAGATGGTTTATTGCAGAATGGCACTTTACCTTTCTTTTGCTAACAAAAATGCATTTTTCTTACCAAAATTGTGAGGATGTGGGAATTTTATTGTATTTTATTTCAATTCCAGATAATTTTTAAGGTATTATTTTGACAGATATGAGGTCAGTCTCTAAGTGAAGATAGAATTGACCAGCATAGAGTAATAGTGTATACAGTCTTCAATACTAGACAAAGAAGATTCAAATTGGGCTTAAAAAATATGATCAAAACTACATATTAAACAAAATGGATATATATATTATTTATCTTTTAGTGAATTATGATTGCCTAGGAGGTGGGCATAAATTATAAAAATTTTCTTCTAATTCTATCATCAAGTATTATTTTTGCAGAATTTTAAAAGTATGCTAATTAGTACCACAGTCCTTGGACAAATTATTTTTAAAATAATAAAGCAGTTTCCATAGTAAGGCTCATTCAAGCTTAAATTTTTTAAAGCAGGAGAAAAGCTTCTTTTCTTTTGGATGCTTTATTTAATCTTGAACAAAAATAGCTAATCAGGCTTCCCTGGTGGTGCAGTGGTTGAGAGTCCGCCTGCCGATGCTGCAGAGAAGCTGGGCCCGTGAGCCATGGCTGCTGAGCCTGCACAGCCGGAGCCTGTGCTCCACAACGGGAGAGGCCACAACAGAGAGAGGCCCGCGTACCGCAAGAAAAAAAAGCTCATCATTTTCTAGATTTTATTCATCTGGGCTTTCTCTGCACTTGGTAGTCAGTTGAGTCATCTGGCTTCTCCCTGTTCATGGAGGGCTATGGAAAAACTACTCCCTGAGACTGTGTTATGTTCTCTACCCTTTTTTCTCTTTTTAGCTCCATCTTGTTAGCTTTGTTAGTCTTGAAAATGCAATACTACGGCTATGTGTATGTTTGTCTTCTTGGATAACTCAAGTATACAACTGGGAAAACAAAGTTCACACATTCTTTTTCTACTTCAATTTAACAACTATATTATAAACTGACAGATAACTAATGAAAAATAAGGGGTTATGAAAACATAATAGCTCAACTGAATGGGTTGCAATTAAAAGCTTATCAATGCCCACTTTCATCATTCTGTGGTACTCTGAAACCTCTAAAATATAATTACTATTTCATACAATTCACAGCTTCTAAGTGAATTTTTGCATTACATCAATGGGCAAAAATTAATTAACAATCAACAACAGACTGCATAGGAATGTCTTGTTTACACAAAGATTATTGTTCAACTCAACTTTAGAAAAATAATTACCTGCTACATACGAGGGAGAATTTTACATTGTTATAGAGACCTCCACGTGAATGACTTTTTGAGTGAATTATTGTTAAACAAACTGTTGGAGGGTTGAAAACCCTTGTCCTACATGTAATAGAAACTGGGAGAGTTAATGGATATTCTGCTTAGAATTCTGGAGAGGAATACAGTATGTATGGTTCTACTGCTGTAATGAAGAATGTGTTGAATTTTCACTGCAGTAGCTTGGCACAGTGCTATCACTCTATTTGTTAAATAACATCTCTTCTCTAAAGAGAATCAAAGAACTGTTATTATTATTTCTTGTCCCTAAACCTTTTAATTACTCTATATTATGTAATCAGATTATTAAACAAAAAAGTACTGCCTCCTTAAGGTGGAACTATTTTTATGATAGGCAAATATAACCTAGTTCAAATTTGTAGACTGCCAAATTTTGTAAACTATTTTCCCAAGTATGCATCAAAGAACCAAACTAAATTTGGAGTATGGCAGGGAGTCGATAGATATAGACAGTGAGAGAGATGATACATAACTAGAATGCTGACTAGGTAGATAGACCTTTCTACTTTCTTCAAGACAGCACCCTCGACCTAAGAAGCATAAAGATGCAATCATACAAAAAATCATAGGTTTATAATTGCACATTTGTGTAACTTCTCCCCCTGCTATATCTAGAGAAATAAAATTTGTTAAGCACTGTATCATTGACATATACATGAAAAAGAACACGCTATATTGTAATTAATCCTTCAGTACTATTAATCTTTTAATCTAGTTCTTAAACATTTGGCAATTGAATCTTTCTGTTTGAATTTATGAACTCAATATCTTATGGCTAATGTCTTCAGGAACTTTAAAACTGAAAAACAATATCTATATTTTCTTAAACATTCATCTTTGAAGTAGTTGGGTGTAAATCTGATTCGCCTGTGAATCTGAAGTATTTCATTCCATGAATTTATAAAATCTCAAAACTGTACTTACTCTTTTTTGAACATGATTATGGGATCCTCTAAAACTTTACCTTTGAACTTGTAAGATATTGTGTTCCATGTGTATCTCACAAATGACTCTCAAAGTTGTAGTCAGTTAGTAAAATTTGTCCTCTGAGCCTTGACATATGTGGAAATAGTTGTATAGTATTCATAGCACCATTCAGGCTCTGTCTAGATGCTCTGTGGCAGAAGTATTAGAAAATAATTCTGACCTTGAGTTCAACTAATCAGCCACAACTAATCTACGTGACAATATAATTATAGGCATCCATGAGTATTAGTTGCTTCAATTACAACACCATGTAGATATGCCAAGGCTGACTAGTTTGATAAAAACCTACAGAGAAAAATACTGGAACACTGGCTCCAAATGGGAAGACAGCTTCACTCACTTAACTTCTGCTTAGCTTTTTGTTTTGTACCAAATCCTCACACCCAATTTATAATTTTTTCATAGATAACAGAATCAAATTCTTCACTAAAAACCAATTGAAATTGTAGCTAGCACTTGTCTTGATCTACAAGGCTTGTCATTGGAGATTAATTTAAATTCATCTGATTCACTGTATTCTCTAAAAAGTCATGCAGATTTTAACCAGGAACGCTCTTGTCTTCAAGATGTTGGTAAATGGATTTCTATAATCCATAGCTATCACTTTTTCTTATTTTAATGCTACATAAATCAAATCCATAAGGGTCTTTCAACCTTTCTCTCTCTTTCTCTTTCATTGTCTCCTTCTGTCTCTCTCAATAGAGAACATTTAGTGGTAACAAATAAAGAATATGACTAGATCCATGTATCTGCATAGATTTAACTACAAAATACATTAAAATCGTTTCCCTTTCTTAATCACCCTAGAAAAATCCTCATTGGGCCAAAACAATCTAGAGGTTTAACTATTCCATCATCACCAAAAGCTGAGTATTTATTGTTCACTATGTGCTAAATATTTTTAAGCTCTCCTGATTATATACAAAAAGTAAGGTTATTAAAGGTTTTATGAAGGAAATTACAATCTAGATAGGAAAACTGTACAAGTATGCAGGTGACAATTAGCACATAATGTGGCCCTGCTTGAAAGTAATTAAGAAATTGTTTTTAATTTTTCATAATTTTTCTCAAAGCCACTACAGAAACCTTCTGTTTTCTAAAACAGGAGTTCTCCTAACCTTACGTTAAACTCATCTTCTTTTATTTTATGTCATTCAGTATCAACAGAACTAGCCTCTCCAGAGGCATCAGGTACTGGCTGGGGTGGGGGAAAGCATAGCCTTTGTGCCTTGTTTATATAATTGTAAGGAGACTGACGTGTCTCCTAACTTTAGGTACCACAGTCATGGGCTTCCAAGAGTTCTGTTGTCTTTTCTTAGGCTCTTGTTAACAGGAGGTCTATATTTTTGATGTTCCTGAGAAGTTTCCCTTTAAGGTACTCGTATTTCTTATTGAGTTCTTATTCTTTAATACAGAGGTTTTCAAACTTTAGTCTATATACACATCCCTGAAGAGTTTGTTCAAAACATTGATTGACAGCCTCTAACCCACAAAGATTCAACAGTGACTAGAAGGAATAGGAATCTGCTTTTTTAAACAAGTATTTCTTGTGATTCTTATGTAGCTGTCTTTCAGATCATGCTTTGAGACATACAGCTTTAGAAACTTTGATACTGAATTTTTAATGTGATGTTTCTAATTTGAGGAGCCATTGTTGACTGTTTCTCCATCCATGGCTTTAACATGTCCTACCTCAAATCCTATTACCTGTTTGTGCAACTACACACATTCATACAATCAGAATAGAAACTTAAATGGCACTCAGATTGAAAACACTAAGGATGCCCAGTATCTAGTGATCTCAGAGAGATTGTCAGGGAGAAGCCCATAAGGATGGATTCATGGCGGGTGGAGGGAGACAATGCAGACATTCAGAAAGAGCCCACTGTACCAGAAGGTGAACAGAGCACTTCTCACAGCAGTGGTCAGTACCTGTCATATCAAAAACATTCAGAGTGATATTTTGCACCTTATGTTACTTTTGCTTTCTAAAAATTTATAGACTTTTTTATCATTAATCTGTATCCAACTCCTCCCAAACAGGGTAAGTTTCAAGGGAACCTTCACTTTCTTATGCATTGCTATATCTTCCAGTGCTTAGAAATGCACACAGTATATAGTATTCGGGGAAAAAGTTGAATGGCTTAACATTAATAAGTAGTAAGGATTTTGAATGCTGACCAAAATAACAGATGTTTAGTGCTATAATGGACACTTAGTGTATAATCATTTACTACAACTATCCATTCAAAAGTTGAATCATCTCTCACCAATGTCTTTTCCTATCATCATTTCTCCAAGGACGTCAACCCATTACTTGCTGATGAAACCTATTTCATGTTTGGAATTTCTGACTACTAGATAGGTCTTTCTTCTAGTTAGTAGATCTCTATCTCCTGGTACATGGTACACACTGGCCCTAGTTCTGCCTCTTAGATCAGCACTCACACCCCTGGCATGTCTCTCTACAGCATCTGTTCACAACTTGGAAGCTGGCTATTAAGGTCTATCATCCCTCACCCTCAAAACTACGCCTCCCCAATTATTTTAATCACTCTTTATAAAACATGGTTAACATTTTGAAATCACCCTTGTGACTTGCTTCTAGAACTGCTCATTTGTTGATATTTATCTAAAATCCAGGCAGCCAGAATTTGAAAAAGTGATGCAGGTATGGTCTGAGAATTACTTTGAGTAGATTGGGATTCTCACTACCCACTTCAGACATCCTGCTTATGTTAATGCAGCTTACAATTGCATTAGCTTTATTTGCTTACTTTTTCTCCATCAAAGCTATAATATAGAATCATATTTAGCTAATTGTTAATTAAATTAATTTTTAACCCCCTCTTGTGAACTATAACTGCTTCTAAGCATTTGTGAGATAATTTTATATATAGATGTATTTAAAATATATAAATCTTTGCCTGCAAGAGTAAATGAAATTTTTTTTTAAGAAACACAATATTTTAAAACATTACCTAAAGGCTATTCAACCCATCTATTTCTTTAGGTACTCCATAGGCTATTCCCAGATTAATTCTGGTCATCAGTAGACTGCATTCGTGGATTTCTTACGCTGAGTTGAATTTTAGTGCAATGCCATTGTCTGGTACAAAGAACTCTGTATGTAACTCACGGTTACATTTTTTGTTTGTTTCTTTGTCTTTTTAAAAATTTTTATTGGAGTATAGTTGCTTTACAATGTCGTGTTAGTTTCTACTATACAACAAAGTGAATCAGCTATATATATACGTACATCCCCTCTTTTTTGGATCCCCTTCCCATTTAGGTCACCACAGAACACTAAGTAGAGTTCCCTATGCTATACAGTAGGTTCTCATTAGTTATCTATTTTATACATAGTATCAATAGTGTATATATGTCAATCACAATCTCCCAGTTCATCCCACCCCCCCTTCCCCCTTGGTATCCATACATTTGTTCTCTACATCTGTTTCTCTATTTCTGCTTTGCAAGTAAGATCATCTGTACCTTTTTTCTCGATTCCACATACATACGTTAATATATGCTATTTGCTTTTCTCTTTCTGACTTACTTCACTCTGTATGAGTCTCTAGGTCCGTCCATGTCTCTAGAGATGACGGAATTTTGCTCCTTTTTATGGCTGAGTGATATTCCGTTGTATACATGTACCACATCTTCTTTAATGGATTCGCTTTTTAAAGACGTTATTGAGGATATCATTTATTACATTGCACGGCCCCTTCTTTTAGATGAAACTTGGATTTATTTGGGAGGGGAGTGCTGATACTTAGAATAGTTACTCTGCTTATTAATTATCTTCATTTTGCCTTATAACTGATTTCTGTCATTGTGGAACTGATTATATTTCCATTTTCCCATTGGCTGTTAGGAAGTTTATTACCAAATTTATAGCTGAATTTTAACAAATGAAGGAATTTCACCACATGCATTTGTAATGCTGGCCTACTTCCTGGTTCCATTTCCTGTCCTTATCTTTTTTCTCCAATTCTCCCCTATTATTAGAGTAAACTGCCTCTGGAACCCTGTGTCTCATCACCTCAGCCCATCTCTGATTTCAGCTGTAGCTTCAGTAGACACTTCCTAGGAAATTTAGAGTCTCCTGGTGCCACACATCTTTCTTCTTGCTGCCCTGGGGTCTTTCTGAAGACTAGAGATTGATTTGAAGGTAAATATGATTGACCTAAGTCAGTTGAAACGAAGAGAATTTCAGGATTTTGATTTGAGGGCTGGGATGAAGATATTCCCTCCTCTCTGCTGGATACAAACCATGGAAGATTAGAGTTCTTGGTGGTTCACTTTGATCTCAAGGTGAGTCAGGATTAGTACAAAGTCAATAATACGAAAGAATAATAAAATGATACAAAGAAATAATGACCTTTGTGACTTTCCTGAGATACTATACCTACCCTCATATAAAGCTACACTTATCTACAATTTCATATTTTCTATTTTCATATTATCCAGTTGGAACTGGATTTTCTGATATTTTACCAAAAGGTATCTTGATTGTACCCTTTAAATCTAGGTAACTTCATCGTCACAATGGAGATATAAATTGAGCAAATATGATAAAATTATGAGAATTCTGTAAAGGTAATAAATATAATGAATGTAACACAGTGTTTAGCGCAGACTAACTCCTCAGTAAATATTAAATATATCGATTAGTATAAAATAGTCCCATTACTTGAAACTCCATATAAGATTCATAATATTCGAACTGACCTCTGTCCAGATCTCTTTCCCGAATTGCTGATACACACAATTAGCTGTCTATTGCATGTTCCTCCTTAGAAAAAAAAAAAAACCATAAGATCTTAAATCTAGATAGTCCAGAACTATTCCTTTAATTACTCTACTCACTAACTTTCCCCCACCCTTATAATTATCCACCTCAGGCAATAACATATACCCATTTGACAATGACAAAACTTAGGATCATCATTATTTCTTCCATATACATCTTTATTCAGGTCCAAACTGTCAGCAAGTTCTCATGTTTCTACAGACAATGTCTACCTCAATATTCACTTCTATTTATCTTTTTAGCCACCTTCCTAGTCCGTAAGTTACCACAAATTTTTGCCCAGACTATGGCAATAGCTATCAACCTACTTAGTCTTTTCAAGCAGCCAAAGGAATCTCTTAAGAATACGAGCTCATGCTACAAACCTGCTTAAAAAGCCATCAGTAGTTTCCCACAACTGATGTGGAATTCAAACAGAGGCAGAGATTGCGATGACTTGTCTATAAGCCAAGAATCACCAAAGATTGTCAGCAAACACTTACAAGACAGCCTTAACACTTCCCTTAGCTTGACTAAACTTTAGACAGGTTTATTCCTGACTGTAGGCCACTGGCCTCTCTTTCCTTAGAGCGTTTACTTTAGTCTCAGTCTCTGTGGAAGAGTAGGAGCCTAACTTTGATGTGCCAATTAACAAACACAGATGGCCTCATCATATTGACCAACCTCTCCACCTAATGGCCTCTAGTATAGCTCCACTAGGTCATCCCAGGACTTAAAAGTTCTCCTGCCTTTTGTTTCAGCAGAGTTGCATTCTTTCTTTTTTTTTTTTTGGTTCATTCACTCATTCGTTCAATCACTGTCCACTGGTCAATGTCAGACACTGCACTGGGCACTAGGGATACAGCAATTAACACAAAAGTTTAGTTAGGAAAATAGACGTACAACAAAACACAATAATTGCTATAAAAATACAGGTGTGAGACCTAATGGTGACCCACTACTAAGGTTACCCCTATCTCACTGATTTGGGAGAGAAGGAGGTGGGATCACAGCCACCACTCAGGAGTTCAGTAGAGTTGTAGTCATTCTATCATTTCTACTGAAATAGTCCTGACTCCTATTACAAGTCTTGAAAAAAGTCTTCTTGCCTATTTAACTGTCCAGTGTGTGAATAAAAAATATTGTCTGCCAGTAAACAAAGGATGTGCATCCATCAAGCCATTACAGCAGCCCCCAACGGTGCACCCTGAGGGGCTCAGGATGAGAAAGGACAGGATACCGGCCCTAGATAGCTAAGATACGTATCAAAGGAATGATTTCAATGAGCCCAAACTCCTGCATCTTCCCATACATAGAAAAGTGCTAAATTCATTAACTTGAGATGTCTTGTTTTCTTTGATTGAGAGTAATGTTTTGAAGTTCTGAATACCTGGTCTTTGTTGCAAAAACTCCTCTATATCCCGGATCCTCCCTTACCTCTTCAGAGCAGTCGCTCAGAGCTATCTGAGAGGCTGCAACCCTGGCATAAGTCCTCAGTATGTCTGCCAAATAAAACATAATTCTCAACTTTTAGGTTGTACATTATTTTCAGTAGACAGGTGCAATTTGTCATTGACAACACCATAAGGGTAGGAAGGAAGGATCCTCACTTAGAGACTTTAGAGAGAGCATGACCCTTATGACACACTTGATTTCAGATTTCTAGCCTCCACAATCGTGAGATAATAAACTTCTGTTGTTTTAAACCACTCAGTTTGTCATTCTGTCTTAGGGCAGACATAGGAAATAAATACAATGTAAATATGTAGACTATTTCTAATGATAAGCTATTTTCCAAGTAGATTATGAGAAGGCTTCACAATATCTTATATTGATTAAGGAATTACTTCCTGTTTTTAATCACCGTCAAAGATATACATATACATATATGTATATATAACATTTGAAATCTCTGAGAATTATATAGAGTAAACTGTATTCTTGCACTATTTTAAATGGTACTTAACTATAGACCAACAATTCAAGGGAACATCTGAAGACTTGACCCTTTTTAATTAAAGTTTTAAAATAAGACTTTAATACTGACATTATATTGAGAGGTATTTACAAAATGTTTTACTATGTGACTTATCCACACGACAACTGTACATCTTTAGTTCCTAAATTTTCTGTGATCATTTGGCAAATCCCCTAGAAATTGCCTGATATTATGTTATACCCTTGACATTATATTATACCCATCACCTTTCTAACAAAATTAAAAAGTTTCTTAAAGTTCACTGATGATCAAAGATAAATTTGAATTATTTGAACCCCAAACCAAGGTCTGAATTATTATTCAGACCCCAAACCAAGGTCCTCAAGAAGTATTCAATTTTTAACATTTTTCTTTAATTATAGTCCATCTTATAGTCACTGTTGAGTTCTGTTCATGTTTTGTGCAGAACTTAAGAGACTATGGGGAAGTAGAAAATGGGCCTATAGTCTCCATTGGGAAAGTGGTAATTGGCCTCCAGTGCATCATTGTTGACACTGACATCCTCATGTTTCAAGCGTAGTGGTCCCTTGAACTCTAGTGCCTTTCTATATCTCTGGTACACATGGCACTTTTGTTCTCTGCCTTCTCTTCTGCCATCTTCCCAACTGTTCCACAGGGCATCTTTTAGTTCCTAATAAGCTTAAAACCCACTGGCAACATAGTCAACCTCTTCCCAGGATCTCAGAATCACTCCTTTCTATTTCTCTTAAAATGTACCCTTCTTTTCCCTCCTTTTCTGAAACATCTTAGCATCATGTTTTTTAGTTAGTCCACACTTTAGAAAGCAAGAAGCTAAAAAAGGAAGAGTTTGTATAAAATTCTCATCATGTCCTTGCCTTAAGGAAAATTTTCTTAAAATGCCCTGACAACCTTCTTAAAATGGGAGAGGGGAAAAAAACTAAAGAAAAAAATTCATAAATTAATATTCCAGTAATTATCCTATCTCAAAGTTCTTTTTTAAATTTTCTTTAAAATTTTCTTTCTTTCTTTCTTTCTTTATTTTTGGCTGTGTTGGGTCTTCGTTGCTGCGCGGGCTTTCTCTAGTTGCAGCGAATGGGGGCTACTCTTCTTTGCAGTGTGCGGGATTTTCATTGCAGTGGCTTCTCTTGCTGCATAGCATGGGCTCTAGGTGCGTGGGCTTCACTAGTTATGGTCTGCAGGCTTCAGTAGCTGTGGCTTGCGGGGTCTAGATTATAGGCTCGGTAGTTGTGGTGCACGGGCTTAGATGCTCTGCGGCATGTGGGATCTTCCCGGACCAGGGCTCAAACCTGTGTCCCCTGCATTGGCAGGCAGATTCGCAACCACTGTGCCACCAGGGAAGTCCCTCAAAGTTTTAATGAGGAATGATAACGTCCAACAACAGAATGAGGAAAAGAGAACATATGACAAGGGGCTGGGGAAAAGAGAGAAATGTTATAGAAAGAAAAGATGCTCTTGTACCAAAATCTCAAAATGTTCTCTATAGTCTCTACATATGTAGTGAATATGTTGAAATGTTTAGGATGGATGGATGGTTTTAAAAGACAAAGATAGGTACCTGGATAGTTTAGAAAACAAATGTCATGCATGAATACACACTCACACAACACACATATATGTGCATCCAATTAAATATTCTTTTAAATATTTAGATAAGACATGGTATTGTAAGCAATTAATGAAAAATGCTGTCTTCTGTTGAGGTTGTAGATCTGGTTGTTTTAATAAAAACTGGAGAAAACTCATCTTAAGCTAATTTTCATACTCTTATGTTTTAACTTAAACAATGTAATTTGACTTCTTTAAAAATACTATAACAGGAATACAAAAATCTTTTCCTAAACAACAACATATAGAGAAATAGTATGTGGTTCCATTTAGTCTTATTAAGATCGCCATATTACACTAATTTTCTCTGAATTTGATAAAGCATATAATCTAATTCTGTCAAAGTTTTATTATTATAATCACTGTGATTAGCAGATTTGTGGAGGTTAGTAATTCTTGAGCACAGAATTTAGAATGTAGGAAATAAGCTTGACCAGGTCAAGGGATTTACAACTCAGGAACTCTATTACTTTATAATGAGCAATTTGTTTTTATAGATAGAATATTAAATATAAAGGGAGTCAAGAGTCATACATCTGTTATTTTAAACACAATAATCACTAAATCAATTGATAATTAGATAGTCGCTGCCTTTACTTAAATGATAATAATTATTTACACTCTTTGGGGACTGAAATTTTGACACAAATACATGTAAATAATAGTTGTTACCTGAGTTTTCCACAGTATGAACACATCAGAGAATGTTAGAAGTCTACCGCAACCTCTCTTTTCCTTTTATCTCCCTCCACTGGATGTGGGTTTATTAAAACTATCCTTTAGAGCAGGGTGTAGAGAAGAAAGGGCCCTTCAATACTTATGAACCTTAAATTTTTTTCTTAAATAACTTGATTTCTCTGAAAGATAAATGAGAGCAGATTATGTTCCAGCTGGTCAATGAGTGGTGCCGAAGTGTGGGTATCTCCCCTGAAGTCTCTGAGTCTTCCTAATAATTGCTGTCAGGACCCCAATGCTACAGTCACTGCTGCAGCACAGGAGGTGGGGTGAGGTTGTGGATTAAGTCAAAATACCAAGATCTTGCAGGCATCCCAGTTAAGTATGGCAGCTCCTTTGATTTATTTAAGTGAACTTCACCTCTCAGGGATGTAGGGAGATAGGGTTAAGAGAAATCTCTGGATCACAGTATTTCATTTCCCTTTTTTCTTGGGTGTGTAGAACCCTCTCCCTCATCAGAGGCTTCATTAAGAACTAAATCCAGCTCTAAGTGCATTTTGTGGATTCCAATTTTTTTTTTATTTTGTTTTTGTGGGTTGTGAAGTCCCTACCACCATTTTAATAGAACTCTGGGTGGGAGGTCCCACTCTATGACATTTTCTGCCAGAATCCTCCAAAGTCCTCAACATTCTAGGATGAAGTGGTATAGGTTTTAAGTTTCCTCTGATGTCCCCTGCCACTTCCCCTGACTTCCAGACAATCAGGTCAAAAGAACTAGGGTATTTGTTACTTTGCTTTTTCTCATCCCTAAAAGAGATCATTAATTACACACACTCTCATTTATAATACATAAAACGCTCAACTGTTAAGGGAAATAATATGAAAAGTATTAATCTCTGAGATAATTTTGATACATTTTGTTATACAAATCTCACAAAGTATACATTATGAGTTTTAAAGTATATTTACATAATTTCTTGTTTTTATATAAGTTTCTGTCTGTATTATTTATGGAAAGGAACTCATTAGTACCAGCAAAAATGAGAGAGATTAACACAAAGTACTTAAGAGAGAAATTAAATAAAATGCAGGGACATAGTATGTTAATGGACTGGAACACTGAATCTCACTAAGACATCAGTCTTCTCCAAGTTATCTATAGATTCAATGCATTGCCTATAAAAATCCCAGAAGAATGTTTGTGTTTGTGTTTATGTAGAAATTAAAGTGCTGATTCAGAAATTTATATAGAAACTCCAAGAAAACAGAATAGCTAAGGCAATATGAAAGAAGAACAAAGCTGAGAACTTAAAATACTGGCTATGGAGACGATATGAAGTGACAGTATTGGCAAGAAGAGATAAATAGATACGTGGAACAAAATAGATGAGAAACAAACCTATACATACAGAATCACCTGGTTGATGTCAATGTCATCACTGCAAATCATTAAAAAGTGGTCTTTTCAATAAATGGAGTTGACACAATTTGAAATCCATGTTGAAAAATATACCTTGACTCTTATCTCACCTCAAACACAAAAATGAAATTCAAAGTGGATCACAACGTAAAAGCTGAAAAAAACTTCTAGAAGGAAACACAGGAGAATATCTTCGTGGCACTGAGATAGACAAAGATTTCTCAAACAGGAAAAAAAAATATTAACCAGAAAATGAAAGATTGAACATTAGATTTCATTTAAATAATGGATTTCAATTAGTCTGACAAAGTACCCACACCCAGAATATGAAAAGCACTCCTACAAGTTAATAAGAAAATCCATACAACACCGGAAATGAATGGCCAAAGATCCAGGCAGGCACTTCACAAAAGAAGACATCCAAATAACCACTAAACATATAAAAAGTACTCAACATCATTTGTCACCAGCGAAATGCAAGCTAAAATCACATGGACATACTAGTACAGAATGGCTAAAATTAAACAGATGGACAATGAAGAATGTGGAACAATTCAGACGCTTATACATTGTTGGTGGGAGTATATATTTATACAACCGTTTTGGAAAATGGCAATATCTACCCAAACTAAATATATATCAACCCTTTGACTCAACAATTCCATGCCTGGGCATATATCCAACAAAAATGAGTGTCGTATTCAGCAAAAGACTTGTGTGAGGTGTTCATGACAAGTATTATCCATAGTGACCAAAAACTAGGAACAATCCAAATGTCATTCAGTAATAAATAGGATAAATATACCATGTTATATTCACACAATAGAACAGTACACAGTAAAAATTAAATTTAATTTAAACTTAAACAACATCCTACATACATTATGTTGCGTAAAAAGCCTAGACTCAGAAGAGTACATATGGTATGATTCCATTTATATGAACTTCAGGGATGGGCAAACTGACTTACGGTTTGGGATATAAGGTGAAAGTCAGTTGGGAGGGACACGATAGAGCCTTTGGGGTGCTGGGAATATTCTATATTAGAATTTGACTTAGTAATGGCATAAATGTATACATATGTAAAAATCCACTGAAATGTACACTTAAAATGTTTTATGCCTCAATTTTTTTTAAAATAACAGAGCATTGGAGTAGAGCTCAAAAAAATTCTCAGCACCGAGAGTAGGACAAGTAAACGTCTTAGGAGAGCCATATGATTCCCTCCTGTTTCAGTCTCTGAGTTCTTATCCCTTGGCTGTGCCTTCTTACCAAATAAGTCTTGAGGTGCGATTCTTTCTCCTTTGCTCTTCCCATGAGTTCTGGTCTATTGCTTGGCTTCCTGTCTTTCAGTTTTCCTATTGGTGTACCTGGTGTATCTTGACCAATAACCTGATCACTGAGTCAATCTCTGTGGAGACTAGGCATCATTCCGTTTTCACGAAGCTTACAACTCCCTCTGGACTTCGGTAGGTTCATTCCTCCCACTTAAGAAAGTTATCCCCTTTCCTCTTCACTCATCTACACCTATTACTTCCTATCACCCTCTGAAATGTCACTGCTAACAGGGTATGCTTCCATCTCTAATATTTTTTGTATTGCATCCATAATGCATAATGAACACTTCGTTTGATACTCCAGATATCCCACTGGCTCACTCTGACCTTACTCAGATTTCTACTCAAATGCTTTTGGTTTTTCCCTAAAACCTTACTTAACAGTTGCAACCTCGCAACTCTCCTCCTGCCCTTACCCTACTTTATTTTTCTCTCTGGTACTTTCACATGCACACACATGAAAACTGACACATGAAAATACTCATCAACATAAAAATGACTAGAACAGTAAATATTTAATGAATGAATGAATACTAGAAAATTCCTTATTTTGTGCACAGCACAATGTTGTGACTTATTACTTTGTGTGTTTTAGTTGCTAATGTTTATGTGTATGTGTTGTAGTTAAACAGACTTTACATTTATTATTAATTCATTTACTGAGGTGTTATTTTCTGGGTTAGTTGAATATTTTCCACATACCACTGTTAAGTCTTCCACATACCACTGTTAAGTCATCTGGTAATATTTTCCTTTAATGTATAATTAACAATAAATCTATGGATTAAAATCTATTTACTTAACTTCTTTTCAATTTATCAAACCAATGGAGGCCTTGTGAAGACCAGACCAGTGAAAAACATATTCCTTGCCTACAATGAAATAGAGGTGACTTGAAGAAGACCCAAAATTGTATTCAAATTAACAATATGCTTGAAATCATAAAGTAAGCATGAAGGAATTCAGAGAAAGCTAATATTGATACAAATATGATATACAGTTGTATAATCAGAGGTGAGATCTTAGAAACTTAGAGTTGTCTAAAAATTCATGTATATGTGAAACAGTATTGAAAGTAGTGGAACCACTATCAGATAACTATTTTTTCCCATAAGGTATTTTATTGCCTCTTATTGCTATTTGTTTTGTATCCTTCAATTTTTCTGGACAATATATTTCCAGAAAATATATTGTTTATTTGTTTTTTATCCTTCAATTTTTCTGGACAATATATTTCCTTTGTTTTACTAAGCAACTTCCTGATTATATATTTACTACCAAAGCCATTTAAATAATTCTATTTATAAGACATAATTAAAATTCCTATTTTTCCATGAAAAGTAAAATTAAACTCTGACAAATCCGAATAATAATTATAGCTCAAACAACTCAGGATTAGTCTAGTCATACAGAAGCTGGAACAAATTAGTTGAGAATCAAGAAGAACAGTTTAGTTTCTTAAAGATCTCCAAATTCTAATATAAATGAACAATTTGGTGTAAGAAGAAAAAACAGGGTAAAAATTCTCTGCATGACCTCCAGTATTTCTATAGGCTTCTTGAAAATAAAGAATGCACTCATATATGCTATTGTAGCAAATATTCTTATTAGCACTGATATTTTAACAATTAAAATCATTGTTATCAGTCCCTGCAGATGTGTGAAAAGTTTACTTTCTAAATGGCACCATAAGGTGAAACTGAATAATGCAACAATAAAAATGAAAGCAGGTTAATTAAAATGAAACCCATGAAGATTTGCCTATGAGAGACATCCTATTTCATACTGTAAGTCAAATTCTTTTTCTCTCCTTCCCCACATTTCCACATTTTAAAGCTTACAGTTTGAAACAAAATTTTATAATAAACTCGAGTAAAGAATTACCTGTCAAGACATACCAATATACGTGAGCTTTTAAAAAATTCCACTTATCTTTTTTCTGTTTTAAGGAAGTGCATTTAAATCATTCCAAACAGTGTATTATGAAGGAGAGCAATCAGCCCAGCCAAGCTGAAGAGAGGAATGAATTTGCCCGAGAAATAGAAGGAAGAGAGCAACTAAAAATGAAATATTTCGTGTTATTTAAATTGCAAATGTAGTTATTTTTTATCAATGTCTCCAATACCATTTTGGCAGCTTTGAATAAATGATGAAAGTAGCATCTTTTTCTTGCCACTGTTATCAACAGTTTAGACAGTGCAATTAATTTCTCCTAGGTGCATGAGGATTTTTTTTTTCCTTCAAAATTCTGGCAGCTGATTTTTTTTTTTAAGTGGTCAGGGTTTCTTTCCATCTACTTGGTGGTATATCTGATAATTTCATAAAAATGATTGTGTTTATGGGGGGAAAAAATCAAGATTAGTACCAGAAGAATAATGACTTTCCGTAGAGAATTAATAAACATGTCATTTTCTACCATTTCCTTCATTTTATACTGAAAGTTTGAGCTTGTATTCAGTATTTCAGCTTCTTGAAAAGGAGATTTTCAAATGCTGTAATTTTTTGAAGTGACTTCTAAAATAAACTGTTACTAAATATTTTCAGGTTGTTTGTAATCCGGGTCCCCCTATGTTTAAACCTCTTGACTATGATAGGAGCCTTTAACTCAGTTTTTCCAAAGCACAATATGCCATAAATATGCCTTTCACTGTCATTTGAACTAAATAGTATAAACTTGGAACTGAGTCTGGTTCAAAGCCATTCGTATATTTCCATTAGGTAAATAAAGTTGAGTTTGTATCTCTTGGCCTCATGAGAGAGTGATTATTTTCATTGTTATTTTACTGCCCATCTTCTTGCTGGGAAAAGATACTTCTCAGGGGAAGGCCCCTCCACTTAGTTCCACCCACGGGCCCTAAGGAGAAGTCCTGACAGACTGATTAGATCCTAGAGACCAGATTAGCTGGGGAGCCAAACTCCAGTGTCTGGAGAGAGATTTTCAAAGAAAAAAAAGACCTCTCTCTTCCATATCAGAGATTCACCTGAAACTAAGAATCTAGGCTAGCCTGCGACATTTATTTCTTCTCGTGTTTCTCCCCCCTGTTGGGGCAGCTAGAGTTGGACAGTTCAGACATAAGAAAGCCCACAGCAGGCAGCTTGGGCTGGCTAATCCACAGACCAAGGAGCAAATGCTTGCTTTCTGGCTCTGGACCTGGCCTCTGTCCTCTGACTCCAGTCAGTGTGACTTCTGATATTTAGGATGGAGCTTTTGAGCAAAAGGAAGCACAATTTAACAGATTTCACTCATAATAAAATGTCATGTTGGGTTTTTTGTTTCTATTGTGCATGTCTTTCAGAGATCTGGAGTGGTTAAGTGGCTGCCCCACATCAGTAATCCAGTATTTGTAAGGGCTCCAGAGGAATGGTCTCCTAATCTTTCTTAGACACCCCCCAGAAAAGTGGCATTTGACTTTTTTTTTGTAATAGCTTATTAAGAATATTTCTTTAGAGTGTATTTTCACCATACTTTTGATATATGCTCTTATCTACTCATGTAATTGTCAATATTTTTGGAACAAGGTTTGATGCAAACTAAAATATAGTTATAAGCAAGTATGTGCCAGAAATTTCTAACTTAAGAAGACACCCGTATTTACTAATTTTACGAGCTCTAGCCAAAACTGATTTTCTCTGAAAAAATATTCCATAGCTCCCCACCCTAATTGGTCTCTCCATCCATCCTCTGCTCTCCTATAACAATCTTTAAAAAGTCATTTTATTTGGCAATTAATTGTATGTGCCTTGTGATATTTCTTTAGTTTATGTATTAACTGTTATTTGGAAATTGTCATTTTCCTTGTGTTTTTTAAAATATATCCAAATATATTGTGAGATTTTAGAGGGCACAGATTTTTTAAAATTCTGTGATAGTAATGATCATGGTTAAAGTGTACTGAGCTCTTACTACGTGCCAGGTATTGTTCCATGTGTTCTATATATAACAGCACATGGGGTTTGCACCACAAATCTGTGAGGTTAGCACCATTATTATCAACTTGTCATGAATGTGAAAGTCAAGAAACAGTAAGTGGTTGAGTTGTATTTGCCCTAGCCCCTAATATTTTGTCCAAAAGACTTATTTTCATAAGTAAATATTTTTATAAACAGAAAATACTGAATTTGAACCCACTGAGAGGACAATGAAGCTATCAACCACCTCAAATATGACATTTATGAGTTTGCAATCCAAAGAGCTTTCACGTCTCTACCTTTACATGGAAGAGAAAAACAAGCTTCTGTTAAAAAAAAACATAAATATGGAACATAAGAGCGGGATGAAATACAAAATTTTCTAGTCTTTGGGACCTACTCATTTTCCCAGTTACAGTAATTGACAGGAGAGCAGGACTCTGGTCAGTCTTTTCAATTTAGTCTAAGTAGAATTCCCAGGAAATATTTTTATTGTGTTACCCTACCAGGACAAGCTGTTAGTAAATGAATTTATAAAACAAAGTTTCCTTCACAAAGGTCTTAGTAGCAAGAATTTAACAAGATTTGCTGAGTACATCATGAGTAATAGATTTCAAAAGGTCAACAAAACCAACATTTTTATTGTGTACTATATGGTATTATATTTCATCAATTCTTCGGTTTCCTTGGTTTCCATGTGGTAACCTTTCAAAAACTTTTTGGAGCACTTTCTTAAAACCACTTACTGAATTTAGATATAATCTCATAGAGCTCTGTATCATTTTTTTCTTTATGATGAGATCCAAAATATTCTTTGATTACCATGGTTTTCTAAAGCATAACTCAAATAAATACAGGGTAAAGCATTCTTGACATTTCAATATAGCTTATTCTTCATTTTCTAGTCATTTATCTAAAACTACTTTCAACTTTAATTATAAATATTTGACTTGTGATAATTTGCTTACATGAGCCTGAAAGTAATATGTTTTCAGGAAATTCTGGCATATATTGAAATGTTTTGCTCACCTTATTCCCTCTAACTGATCATTAATTAATCCATTCATTCAACTGTCAAACATTCATTAAAAGAATATATTATATACTAAACATTGCACCAGGATCTAAAGATATTTTGCTGAGCAAAACAAACATAGTATCTTGCTCTCAGTACAGTTAGGAAGCCAGACATTAATGGAGAACTACACCAATATATAAATTTTAACCGTGATCAGTTATATGAATCAAAATATATTGGTAACTATGAAACCGTATAGGAGATGTGTACTATCTCTCTAATGGGGTAGGGAGGGGTAAGATGTTGGAAGAGTCCTACCTAATGAATTTATGTTTGAAGTAGTTACACAGACAAATAGATAAAAACACATGAAAAGAGCATCCTAGGCAGAGGAAATAGCATGTGCAAATGAGGGAGAGCACATATAATCTGGAGAAACTGAAATACACCCAATTTAGCAGAGGAATAGAAAGCAAAATATAGAGTGACACAAGAAGAGGCAAGAGACTAATCTGACATGGGTCAGATTACATAAAATGTTAAAGATCATATTAAAGATGCCAGTGTTTATCATAAAATAATGCACTCACTAAATCTTTCAAGTTGAAAAGATGGTAACATATCAGAATTGCATTTTGAAAAGATCACAGCAACTGCAGTGTGGAGATCGGATTGGGAGTGGACTAAGAGTAGATGTAAACAAACTCAATTAAGAATATCCTGCAGGAGACCTTCAAGATAGTGGAGGAGTAAGACGTGGAGATCACCTTCCTCCCCACAAATACATCAGAAATACATCTACACGTGGAACAACTCCTACAGAACACCTACTGAACGCTGGCAGAAGACCTCAGACCTCCCAAAAGGCAAGAAAGCCCCCACGTACCTGGGTAGGGCAAGAGAAAAAAGGAAAAACAGAGACAAAAGATTGGGGACGGGACCTGCACCAGTGGGAGGGAGCTATGGAGGAAAGGTTTCCACACACTACGAAGCCCCTTCGCGGGCGGAGACTGCGGGTGGCGGAGGGGGGAGCTTTGGAGCCCCGGAGGAGAGCGCATTAATGGGGGTGCGGAGGGCAAAGCAGAGAGATTCCCGCACAGAGGATCAGGGCCGACCAGCACTCACCAGCCCGAGAGGCTTGTCTGCTCACCCGCCGGGGCGGGCGGGGCTGGGACCTGAGGCTCGGGCTTCGGAGGTCGGATCGAAGGGAGAGGACTGGGGTTGGCGGCGTGAACACAGCCTGAAGGGGCTAGTGTGCCACAGCTAGCCGGGAGGGAGTCCAGGAAATGTCTGGAGCTGCCGAAGAGGCAAGAGACCATTGTTTCGGGGTGCGCGAGGAGAGGGGATTAAGAGCACTGCCTAAACGAGCTCCAGAGACAGGCGTGAGCCACGGCTATCAGTGCGGACCCCAGAGACGGGCATGAGACGCTAAGGCTGCTGCTGCCACCACCAAGAAGCCTGTGTGCAAGCACAGGTCACTATCCACACCGCCCCTCCTGGGAGCCTGGGCAGCCCGCCACTGCCAGGGTCCCAGGATCCAGGGACAACTTCCCCGGCAGAATGCACAGCATGCCTCGGGCTGGAGCAATGTCACGCCGGCCTCTGGCGCCGCAGGCTCGCCCCGCATCCGTACCCCATCCTCCCCCCGGCCTGAGTGAGCCAGAGCCCCCGAATCAGCGGCTCCTTTAACCCCATCCTGTCTTAGCGAAGAACAGACGCCCTCAGGCGACCTACACGCAGAGGCGGGGCCAAATTCAAAGCTGAACCCCGGGAGCTGTGTGAACACAGAAGAGAAAGGGAAACTCTCCCAGCAGCCTCAGAAGCAGCAGATTAAATCTCTACAATCAACTTGATGTACCCTGCATCTGTGGAATACCTGAAGAGACAAAAAATCATCCCAAAAATGAGGTGATGGACTTTGGGAGCAACTGTAGACTTGGGGATTCCTTTCTGCATCTAACTTGTTTCTGTTCTCATGTTTATCTTAGTTTAGTATTTACAATTTATTATCATTGGTAGATTCGTTTATTGATTTGGTCACTCTCTTCCTTTTATTTTTATATAGATATACATTTCTTTTTCCTTTTTTACTTTTGCTGAGTGTGTATGTGTATACTTCTTTGTGTGATTCTGTCTGAACAGCTTTGCTTTTACCATTTATCCTAGGGTTCTGTCTGTCCATTTTTTTGTTTGTTTCTTAGTATAGTTTTTAGCACTTGTTATCATTGGTGGATTTGTTTTCTGGTTTGATTCCTCTCTTCTATCTTTTTTTAAAAAATTTATTTAACTACTTAAAAATTTTTTATTTAATAACTTAACTTTATTTCACTTTATTTTTTTCTTTGTTTCTTTTTTTCTCCCTTTTCTTCTGAACCGTGTGGCTGGCAGGGTCTTTTTGCTATGGTCTGGTGTCAGGCCTGTGCTTCTGAGGTGGGAGAGCCAAGTTCAGGACATTGGACCACCAGAGACTTCCCACCTCCATGTAATATCAAAAGGTGAAAGCTCTCAGGACGTCTCTATCTCAATGCTAAGACCCAGCTCCACTCAACGACCAGCAAGCAACAGTGCTGGACACCCTATGCCAAACAACTAGCAAGTCAGGATCACAACCCCACCCATTAGCAGAGAGGGTGCCTAAAATCATAATACGGTCACAGACAACCCAAAATGTACCACCGGACATGGTCCTGCCCACCAGAAAGACAAGGTCCTGCCTCATCCACC
Organism: Neophocaena asiaeorientalis asiaeorientalis; assembly: GCF_003031525.2. Lineage (NCBI taxonomy): Eukaryota > Metazoa > Chordata > Mammalia > Artiodactyla > Phocoenidae > Neophocaena > Neophocaena asiaeorientalis. Next base: position 2,431,628 of record NW_020174425.1, on the reverse strand, counting down.
AGAAAACAGGAACCAGTCCCCTCCCCAGGAAGCCTACACAAGCCACTGAACCAACATTAACCACTGGGGGCAGACACCAAAAACAATGGGAACTATCAACCTGCAGCGTGCAAAAAGGAGACCCCAAACACAGTAAGTTAAGCAAAATGAGAAGACAGATAAATACACAGCAGATGAAGGAGCAAGGTAAAAACCCACCAGACCAAACAAATGAGGAGGAAATAGGCAGTCTACCTGAAAAAGAATTCCGAGTAATGATAGTAAAGATGATCCAAAATCTTGGAAACAGAATGGAGAAAATACAACAAACGTTTAAAAAGAAATAGAAAAACTAAACAGCAAACAAACAATGAGGAACAGCACAATAAATGAAATTAAAAATTCTCTAGAAGGAATCAACAGCAAAATAACTGAGGCAGATGAACAGATAAGTGACCTGGAAGATAAAATAGTGGAAATAACTACTGCAGAGCAGAATAAAGAAATAAGAATGAAAAGAATCAAGGAGAGTCTGAGAGACTTATGGGACAACATTAAATAAACCAACATTCGAATTACAGGGGTCCCAGAAGAAGAAGAGAAAAAGAAAGGGACTGAGAAAATATTTGAAGGGATTATAGTTGAAAACTTCCCTAATATGGGAAAGGAAAAGTCAATCAAGTCCAGGAAGTGCAGAGTCCCATACAGGATAAATCCAAGGAAAAATACACAAAGACACATATTAATCAAACTATCAAAAATTAAATACAAAGAAAAAATATTAAAAGCAGCAAGGGAAGAAAAACAAATAACATACAAGGGAATTCCCATAAGGTTAGCAGCTGATCTTTCAGCAGAAATTCTGCAAGCCAGAAGGGAGTTGCAGGACATATTTAACGTGATGAAAGGGAAAAACCTACAACCAAGATTACTCTACCCAGCAAGGATCTCATTCAGATTCAACAGGGAAATTAAAAACGTTACAGACAAGCAAAAGCTAAGAGAACTCAGCACCACCAAACCAGCTTTACAACAAATGCTAGAGGAACTTCTCTAAGCAGGATACACAAGAGAAGGAAAAGACCTACAATAACAAACCCAAAACAACTAAGAAAATGGTAATAGGAACATAGGTATCGATAAATACCTTAGATGTAAATGGATTAAATGCTCCAACCAAAAGACATAGACTGGCTGAATGCATACAAAAACAAGACCAGTATATATGCTGTCTACAAGAGACCCACTTCAGACCAAGGGACACATACAGACTGAAAGTGAGGGGATGGAAAAAGATATTCCACGCAAGTGGAAATCAAAAGAAAGCTGGAGTAGCAATACTCATATCGGACAAAATAGACCTTAAAATAAAGACTACTACAAGAGACAAAGAAGGACGCTACATAATGATCGAGGGTTCAATCCAAGAGGAAGATGTAACAATTGTAAATATTTATGCATCCAACAAAGGAGCACCTCAATACATAAGGCAAATGCTAACAGCCTTAAAGGGGAAATCGACAGTAACACAAACATAGTAGGGGACTTTAACACCCCACTTTCACCAATGGACAGATCACCCAAAATGAAAATAAATAAGGAAACACAGCTTTAAATGATACATTAAACAAGATGGACTTAACTGATATATATAAGACATTCCATCCAAAAACAACACAATACACTTTCTTCTGAAGTGCTCATGGAACATTCTCCAGGATAGATCGTATCTTGGGTCACAAATCAAGCCTTGGTAAATTTAAGAAAACTGAAATTGGATCAAGTATCTTTTCCGAACACAATGCTATGAGACTAGATATCAATTACAGGAAAAAATGTGTAAAAAATACAAATACATGGAGGCTAAACAATACACTACTAAATAACCAAGAGATCACTGAAGAAATCAAAAAGGAGATCAAAAAATACCTAGAAACAAATGACAATGAAAACACTATCACCCAAAACTTATGGGATGAAGGAAAAGCAGTACTGAAATGGAAGTATACAGCAATACAATCCTACCTCAATAACAAGAAACATCTCAAATAAACAACCAAACCTTACACCTAAAGGAATTAGAGAAAAAGAAAAAAATAAACCCCCAAAGTTAGCAGAAGGAAAGAAATCATAAAGATCAGATCAGAAATAAATGAAAAAGAAATGCAGGAAACAATAGCAAACATCAATGAAACTAAAAGCTGGTTCTTTGAGAAGATAAACAAAACTGATCAACCATTAGCCAGACTTATCAAGAAAAAAAGGGAGAAGACTCAAATCAATACAATTAGAAATGAAAAAGAAGTAATAACTGACACTGCAGAAATATAAAGGATCATGAGAGATTACTACAAGCAACTCTATGCCAATAAAATGGACAACCTGGAAGGAACAGAGAAATTCTTAGAAAAGCACAACCTTCCAAGACTGAACTGGGAAGAAATAGAAAATATAAACAGACCAATCACAAGCACTGAAATTGAGACTGTGATTAAAAATCTTCCAACAAACAAAAGCCCAGGACCAGATGGATTCACAGGCGAATTCTATCAAACATTAGGAAAAAGCTAACAACGATCCTTCCCAAACTCTTCCAAAATATAGCAGAGGGAAGAACACTCCCAAACTCATTCTACAAGGCCTCCATCACCCTGATACCAAAACCAGACAAAGATGTCACAAAGAAAGAAAACTACAGGCCAATATCATAGAAGAACATAGATGCAAAAATCCCCAACAAAATACTGGCAAACAGAATCCAACCGCACATTAAAAGGATCATACACCATGATCAAGTGGGGTTTATCCCAGGAATGCAAGGATTCTTCATTATACCCAAATCAATCAATGTGATAAACCATAATAACAAATTGAAGGAGAAAAAACATATGATCATCTCAATAGATGCAGAAAATGCTTTCTACAAAACTCAACACCCATTTATGATAAAAACCGTCCAGAAAGTAGGCATAGAGGGAACTTACCTCGACCTAATAAAGGTCATATATGACAAACCCACAACCAACAACGTTCTCAATGGTGAAAAACTGAAACTATTTCCTCTAAGTACAGAAACAAGACAAGGATGCCCACTCTCACCGCTATTATTCAACATAGTTTTGGAAGTTTTAGCTACAGCAATCAGAGAAGAAAAAGAAATAAAAGGAATACAAATCAGAAAAGAAGAATAAAACTGTCACTGTTTGCAGATGTCATGATATTATACATAGAGACTCCTAAAGATGCTACCAGAAAACTTCTAGAGCTAATCAATGAATCTAGTAAAGTAGTAGGATACAAAATTAATGCACAGAAATTGCTTGCATTCCTATACAATAATGATGAAAAATCTGAAATAGAAATTAGGGAAGCCCTTCCATTTACCATTGCAACAAAAAGAATAAAATACCTAGGTTTAAACCTACCTAAGCAGACAAAGACCTGTATACAGGAAACTATAAGACACTGATGAAAGAAATTAAAGATGATACAAACAGATGGAGAGATATACCATGTTCTTGGATTAGAATAATCAACATTGTGAAAATGACTGTAGTACCCAAAGCAATCTACTGGTTCAATGCATTCCCTATCTAACTACCAGTGGCATTTTTCACAGAACTAGAACAAAAAGTTTCACAATTTGTATGGAAACACAAAAGACCCCGAATAGCCAAAGCAATCTTGAGAAAAAAAACGGAGCTGGAGGAATCAGGCTCCCGTACTTCAGACTATGCTACAGTAATCAAGACAGTATGGTACTGGCACAAAAACAGAAATGTAGATCAATGGAACAGGACAGAAAGCCCAAAGATAAACCCACGCACATATGGTCACCTTATCTTTGATAAAGGAGGCAAGAATATACAATGGAGAAAAGACAGCCTCTTCAACAAGTGGTGCTGAGAAAACTGGACAGCTACATGTAAAGGAATGAACTTAGAACACTCCCTAACACTATACACAAAAATAAACTGAAAATGTATTAAAGACCTAAATGTAAGGCCAGACACTATAAAACTCTTAGAGGGAAGACAGGCAGAACGCTCTATGTCATAAATCATAGCAAGATCATTTTTGACCCACCTCCTAGTGAAATGGAAATAATAACAAAAATAAACAAATGGGACCTAATGAAACTTCAAAGCTTTTGCACGGCAAAGGAAAACGTAAACAAGATGAAAAGACAACCCTCAGAATGGGTGAAAATATTTACAAATGAAGGAACTGAGAAAGGATTAATCTCCAATTTTACAAGCAGCTCATGCAGCTCAACGTCAAAACACAAACAACCCAATCCAAAAATGGGCAGAGGACCTAAATAGACATTTTTCTAATGAAGATATACAGGTTGCCAATAAACACATGAAAGAATGCTGAACATCACTAATCATTAGAGAAATGCAAATCTAAACCACAATGAGATATCACCTCACACCAATCAGAATGGCCATCATCAAAAAATCTACAAACAATAAATGCTGGAGAGGATGTGGAGAAAAGGGAACCCTCTTGGGCTGTTGGTGGGAATGTAAATTGATGCAGCCACTATGGAGAATAGTATGGAGGTTCCTTAAATAACTAAAAATAGAACTAGCATACTACCCAGCAATCCCACTACTGGGCATATACCCTGAGAAAACCATAATTCAAAAAGAGTCACGTACCACAATGTTCATTGCAGCTCTATTTACAATAGCCAGGACTGGAAGCAACCTAAATGTCCATCAACAGATGAATGGCTAAAGAAGATGTGGCACATATATACAATGGAATATTTCTCAGCCATATAAAGAAATCAAATTGAGTGATTTGTAGTGAGGTGGGTGGACCTAGATTCTGTGATACAGAATGAAGTAAGTCAGAAAGAGAAAAAAAAATACCATATGCTAACTCATATATGTGGAATCTAAAAAAAAAAAAAGTTCTGAAGAGCCTAGGGGCAGGACAGGAATAAAGACACAGTCGTAGATGCACATGGGGAGGGGAAGGGGAAGCTGGGACGAAGTGAGAGAGTGGCATGGACATATACACACTACCAAATGTAAAACAGACAGCTAGTGGGAAGCAGCTTCATAGTCCAGGGGGATTAGCTCAGTGTTTTGTGACCACCTGGGAGGGTGGGAGGGAGATGCAAGAGGGAGGAGATATGGGGATATATGTATACATATAGCTGATTCACTTTGTTATAAGGCAGAAACTAACACACCAGTGTAAAGCAATTATACTCCAATAAAGATGTTAAAAAAAGAGAATATCCTGCAATAATCCAGGTGAAAGACGAGAGTCCTAGATTAGAGTAGTGTTTAAGAGGGGATTAGAAAGGTAAAGACATAATGGATTTTCTATGATAAAGTAAGAATAATATTTTAAGGTTGCTTCTGATTTCCTGCTTCAGAAACCAGTCAGGTAATGGAGCTACATTCTATGATAAGGGACAAAGGAAAATAATAATTTGGTCATGCAGATGCCTTTGAAACATGCAAATGGTGAAGAAAGGTGTTTATAAGTCTTAGAGCTCAGAAGAGAGATCTAGGCTAGAGATAGAATTTGAGTCATCAGTGTGTGACTAAAATTGTAAAAAATAGTAGAGGAATCAAGGACAAGGATTAGAGGGATACTAATTCTCCAAACGTGGGTAAAAGAGGATGGTTATCCAATCTTATCAATTTTTTGGGAAATATATCTTAAATCCATCTTCTTTTCACCACTCTCACTTTGGCTACTCTTGTTCAGAATCTTATTCACTCTACCAAGATAATGCTGGTGTCTCCTAACGGACATTCCTACCTTAGAAGCAACACTTAACATTCCATCTTTCACACAGTGAGTGTCAGCATATCTGCTTAAATTCCTTCCATATTCCTTAATTTCTAGAGAATAAAGACAGTCTCTAAATTCAGCATACAACACCATTCCTTCAAAATCAGGTCCTTGACTCTGTTTTGGTATTTACTTCTTACCACCAGATCTGTTTAAATTTGGGGGATGCAGAAGAGAATTAGCCAAGTATCTGCTCTCATGCAGTTCACAGATTAGCAGATTTAGGTCCTGGTAGATTCTCAGTGAAGGTTTATTGAATGAATGACGGATTCTGTAGCTACCTCCCCAAAAGCGAGGAGTTGAACATATCACTGTTGCTTCTCAAAAAACATTCAGCCATTTCTAAGGCACTGTTGTCTGCCAACTGAGTATGAATGGAAATGGAAGTTTTTGAACTCTTCTTTAACACAGGAAAACAACCTAAAATACACATACAGTCAGAAATTCATTTAATATAATTCATCATTTTCATGTCCAGAATTTTGTAATATGGATAAAGTAGCATTAGCAGAGGGATGGTTTTTTCAGCATCTCTCCTGAGTTCTGAGCTCTCAGGCTCCTCTAGGTAAACTGGAGCCATAAAGTATAAAAGTTATGACACCAAGCCGTATAAAGAGATATTCCTTCATTTACCATGTTGAATGAGGCTTTAGAAAAATGACAACTGTCAATGAAGGCATGTGAGTGTGTTTCTACTCTATAAAGGAAACAAAGCCTCAAGGGTCATTTCCTTATCAAAAATATATTCAGGAAATGTATTAATGGCTTTGTAGATGCAATGTTTCCAGGTGAAAAATTGGCTGCAAATACAGATACAGTTAACTTTAAAAAGATGCCTCTTGTAAATTGATCAAAGTTAAATCACAGGTAGATAAAAGTCACTGTTATGATCGTGTTCGCTAGCAACTTAGGGCTCCAGATTTCTCTTTCAGAATGCATTCCCAGCTGTTTCAAGCTAGTTTATGATTGCTGTTTCTGTTGATACCGTTGACATTCCATTTTATATTTTATTTTCACTTTGTGTTAAAAAACAATACCTGAATTTCTTTTACGCTGCTTAACTTCCTACTTTTCAATTCAAGACTTTGAGGGCAGCTGGCAGTTTCAGTGAAAAACAGTACAATCTAACTGACTCATTTCTTCTCATTTATCCAATTGAGATGAAATCACCAGTCTAGCAGAATATACATTCTTAAAACGCATACCAGTATTTGCAGAAAGAAAGTAGTTTATCACCTGAGAGTAAGATTGTGCAAAAAAGACAATTACATTTTAAACATCTCCCCTACCATCCTCATTTCATCTCCTTCAACCATACCAAATTCTTCATTTTTAAACACATGCCTTTCTTTTCTAATTCTTTAAGAAAATAGAGGTTACTTTTCACTAATAGGTTCTCCTGTTTCAACATATTCTTTAAATGCATTTTCTATTAATTATCTAGACTGGGTGACTTCACCCTGCCCCCAACCCTTGACTAATTTCTTAGACAAATTTTGCTACCTGGACCTTCAATCCTTGCATGATTGGTGACCTGAGACACTGGCATCTAATCAAACTTTACTTGTGGTATTTAAATTGGAGGACTGGAACAAGAATTCTTTTTTTTAAATCAGCATTCAATCAAAATATTTTTATTGCTACCTATCAATATAATATTAAAATTATGGTAAATGTGCCCACTCTCTGTTCAAATCATAGTTGGAAACCATTGTTTTAGTAGGCTATTACTATTATTGGGAAAGTGTATTAGATACATGGGATATCTTATATGCACACCTAATTAGGACTCAGAAATATCCCATTAATGAAGCATCATAAAGAGGGATATAAAAATGAATTAATTTATCATTTTAGATGTTTATGCAGACAAATTAATTCCATAAAGCTAATAACATTTATGGTTTATCCCAGAGTTTTTCATGAACACCAATTCATTAATCTATTTTTTGCATCTTTAAAATATATATTTCCTTAAAATATTTTAACTGAACTTGTTTATACAGATGAAGCATAAAAATGCATTTGAATGCTGTTAACTTCTTGATATAGACTTGACTAATTATTTTAAAATCTAGATGGCAAAAATATCTTAGTGTTTTATTTCACAATACTTTTGCAATAAATTTACATAACGCTAAATTATATTTATGGAAAGAATATGATAATTAAATATAATTTATAACTTTTTTCTAATATAATATAATAAAATTACTTGAATAAGTGTTTAAAATTATGTAGAATGATACCCAGAGTTTGAGAAATACAATAGTCAATTATCCAAAACAAAATTAATCAGAAATATAATTTACACACCTGATTTTATGAACTTAAAAAGGTTATCTCTAATGTTTAGGTTTTTATTCTCAGATTTACATGAACTAGAATAATCACCAACCAACAGTCAGGTTAATCACATCACATTGTGAGGTATCCTGTTGTTCTTAAGCAGGGATGATATTAAAAAACCAAATAATGTGAAGTCAGGTATTCAAAGACAAACAATTACAGAGCTATTCAAATTATAGGGAATATGCAATGTTGATTTGAATTAGCAAACAGAAGTGGGTGTCTTTTTCCAAATATCCATTATTGCTAATAAGGAGAGAAGTGAAGAGTATTGGAGCTCCACTAATCAGGAGTTGTCAACGGTGGGTCAAAAGAACTAAATGATGGAGGCAAATTTTATACACTTAGTAATAAGTAGGAGATTATCATGTATGATTTTATCTTAATTGGTTTTTAGAATTAATTGGGTGGTAACAAAAGCTGGCATAAAGCTTTTCATTTGAATAGAACAATTAAAAATGCTAAAAGGCTTTGGAGAGTTGATGATAACCACTCTACTGGATTAACTCTTAGCTATAAAATCAGAAGAGATTTATTATTTATCTCAAAATTGAGTTAATGTTAATGACTAATGTATATTACTTAGTGGGAACATTTCTACTTTTCAGAGCATGTTTCTTTGGTCAAGGTCAAGTCTGTATAAAATTGATATAATAGTGACTTCCATGACTACATTTTTCTCATTTACATCAAAATTGGAAAATATATAATGAAAGTAACAGGACATAGTATTTATTACCCTGTGCCCCAAGAACTGAACTCTTTTTCTTTGTCATCTGTAATACCTGCCATGCTAAGAATAATATTGGGCTTAAATTAGAAATAACAATCACTTCTATATTTACATGACTTAATAAAGTTAAAATTGTATATCTCAGTGTTTCCTAAATTTAATTTCTGAAAATTTCAAGTTATTCTTTAATGTAGTAGTTAAAACAGAAATATGAGTTCTAACCTTGGCATTTGTTATAAATAAAATACTTTGAGATGAATCCTAGTTTGTCAGTAACTGAGGGATAGAGTTTGCTTTCAATCACACTAACATTAAGCCTGATCATTTGTTTCTAGAATCCTAAATGTTAAGGAAAGTATTATGGCTATAGAATAATATTTATTAAGAAATTATATATATATATAAATATTTATAGTACTGATGCAATGGTATGTATTTTTAGACTTATGCTTAACTGGTTAATATTCAATAAGAACCATTAAATCTTCTCCTAACTTTTATCAACTAATTTCTTATCAGATATTACAAACTCACTTTTTCCACATTTTATCTTACTAGTGTCTAGAAAGTGTCAATGTTTTGTATGTCACCAGATTGTTAAGCAGATTATTTAGAACAAATGATAAATGCTTTGGGTACTTACATAAATGAAATGAAGGATTAGTCTAGATTTTGTTTTATTTTGATACACAATGTAGATTCTGTTTCCTATAAAATAAAAAACCAAGATATTCTAAAGTGAAAAATGTTTGCTTTAAATTGAGTGTAGGGGCGGGGGGAACCTTCAAGATGGCAGAGGAGTAAGACGTGGAGGTCACCTTCCTGCCCAAAAATATATCAAAAATACCTCTACATGTGGAACAACTCCTACAGAACACCTACTGAATGCTGGCAGAAGAACTCAGACCTCCCAAAAGGCAAGAAAATCCCCACGTACCTGAGTAGTGCAAAAGAGAAAAAGAGACAAAAGAATAGGGACGGAACCTGCACCTCTGGGAGGGAGCTGTGAAGGAGGAAAGGTTTCCACATACTAGGAAGCCCCTTCACTTGCAGAGACTGGGGGTGGGTGGGGTGGGAAGCTTTGGAGACATGGAGGAGAGCGCAGCAAGAGGGGTGCAGAGGGCAAAGCGGAGAGATTCCCACACAGAGGATCAGTGCCGACCATCACTCACCGAAGCCGAGAGGCTTGTCTGCTCACCCGTGGGGATGGGCGGGGGCTGGGAGCTGAGGCTCGGGCTTTGGAGGTCAGATCCCAGGGAGAGGACAGGGGTTGGCTGCATGAACACAGCCTGAAGGGGGCTAATGCACCACAGCTAGCCGGGAGGGAGTATGGGAAAAAATATGGATCTGCCAAAGAGGCATGAGAACACTGTTTCGGGGTGCATGAGGAGAGGGGATTCAGAGCACCGCCTAAATGGGCTCCAGAGATGCGTGCGAGCCGCAGCTATCAGAGCAGACACCAGAGACAGGCATGAAACACTAACGCTGCTGCTGCAGCCACCAAGAATCCTGTGTGCTGGTACAGGTCACTATCCATACCTCCCCTCCCGGGAGCCTGTGCAGCACATCACTGCCAGGGTCCCGTGATCCAGGGTCAACTTTGTGGGGAGAACACACGGTGTGCCTCAGGCTGTTACAACTTCACAGTGGCTTCTGCTGCCACAGGCTCGCCCCACATTCCAATTATAACTACTATACCTCTCCCTCCCCCTGGCATGAGTGAACCAGAGTCCTCTAATCAGCCGCTGCTTTAACCTTGTCTTGTCTGGGCAGGAACAGAAACCTGAGGGCAACCTATAAGTAGAGGTGGGCCAAAACCAAAGGTGAACCCCAGGAGCTGTGTGAACAAAGAAGAGAAAGGGAAATTTCTCGTGCAGCCTCAGGAGCAGCAGATTAAAACCCCACAATCAACTTAAGGTATGCTGCATCTGTGGAATACCTGAATGGACAACGAATGAACCCAAAATTGAGGCTGTGGACCTTCTAAGCAACTGTAGACTTGGGGTTTGCTGCCTGTGACTGACTTGTTTCTGATTTTTAGGTTTATCTTAGTATAGTTTTTAGTGCTTGTTGTCATTCATGGATCTTCTTTCTTTTTTAACTTATATTTTTTATTTTAATAATTTTTTTCCTTTTTAGATTGTAATTATTTTATTGATTTATTAAATTTTTTTTTCTTTTTTTCTCCTTTTTCTTCTGAGCCATGTGGCTGATGGTCTTGGTGCTCTGGCGTGCGGTCAGGCCTGAGCTTCTGAGGTTGGAAGGCTGAATTCAGGACATTGGACCACCAGAGACCTCCCAGCCCCACATAATATCAATTGGCTAGAGCTCTCCCAGATATCTCCATCTCACTGCTAAGACCCAGCACCTCCCAACAGCAAGCAAACTCCAGTGCTGGACACCCCATGCCAAACAACTAGTAAGACAGGAACACAACCCCACCCATTAGCAAAGAGGCTGCCTAAAATCATACTAAGTTCACAGACACCCCTAAACACACCACTGGACCCAACCCTGCCCACCAGAAGCAAGATCCAGCTCCACCCACCAGAATACAGGCACCAGGCCCCTCCACCAGGAAGCCAACACAAAACACTGAACCAACCGTACCCACTGTGGGCAGACACCAAAAACAGGAACTATGAACATGCAGCGTACAAAAAGGAAACCCCAAACACTGTATGTTAAGCAAAATGGGAAGACAGAGAAATATGCAGCAGATGAAAGAGCAAGGTAAAAACCCACCAGACCAAACAAATGAAGAGGAAATAGGCAGTCTACCTGAAAAAGAATTCAGAGTAATGATAGTAAAGATGATCCAAAATATTGGAAATAGAATGGAGAAAATACAAGAAACATTTAACAAAGACCTAGAAGAACTAAAGGGCAAACAAACAGTGATGAACAACACAATAAATGAAATTAAAAATTCTCTAGAAGAAAACAATAGCAGCATAACTGAGGCAGAAGAACAGATAAGTGACCTGGAAGATAAAATAGTGAAAATAACTACCACAGAGCAGAATAAAGAAAAAATAATGAAAAGAATTGAGGAAAGTCTCAGAGACCTCTGGAACAACATTAAATCCTCCAGCATTCGAATTATATTGGTCCCAGAAGAAGAAGAGAAAGAGAAAAGGGACTGAGAAAATATTTGAAGAGGTTATAGTTGAAAACGTCCCTAACATGGGAAAGGAAATAGTCACTCAAGTCAGGAAGTGCAGAGAGTCCCATACAGGATAAATCCAAGGAGAAATATGCCAAGACACGTACTAATCAAACGATCAAAAATTAAATACAAAGAAAAAATATTAAAAGCATCAAGGGGATAACAACAAAAACATACAAGGGAACTCCCATTAGGTCAACAGCTGATCTTTCAGCAGAAACTCGGCAAGCCAGAAGGGAGTTGCAGGACATATTTAAAGCAATGAAAGGGAAAAACCTACAAACAAGATTACTCCACCCAGCAAGGATCTCATTAAGGTTCCATGGAGAAATTAAAACCTTTACAAACTAGACAAAGCTAAGAAAATTCATCACCATCAAACCAGCTTTACAACAAATGCTAGAACTTCTCTAGGCAGGAAACACAAGACGAGGAAAAGACCCACAATAAGAAACCACAAACAATTAAGAAAATGGTAATAGGAACATACATATCGATAACTACCTTAAATGTAAATGGATTAAATGATCTAACCAAAAGACACAGAATAGCTGAATGGATACAAAAACAAGACCCATATATATGCTGTCTACAAGAGACCCACTTCAGACCTAGGGACACATACAGACTGAAAGTGAGGGGATGGAAAAAGATATTCCATGCAAATGGAAATCAAAAGAAAGCTGGAGTAGCAATTCTCGTATCAGAAAAAATAGACTTTAAAATAAAGAATGTTACAAGAGACAAGGAAGGACACTACATAATGATCAAGGGATCAATCCAAGAAGAAGATATAACAATTGTAAATATTTATGCACCCAACATAGGAGCACCTCAATACATAAGGCAAATGCTAACAGCCATAAAAGGGGAAATCGACAGTAACACAGTCATACTAGGGGACTTTAACACCCTTTCACCAAAGGACAGATCATCCAAAATGAAAATAAAAAAAGGAAACACAAGCTTTAAATGGCACATTAGTTATGTTGAGCATCCTTTCATGTGTTTGTTGGCAGTCTGTATATCTTCTTTGGAGGAATGTCTATTTAGGTCATCTGCCGATTTTTGGATTCGGGTGTTTGTTTTTTAAAATTGAGCTGCATGAGATGCTTGTATACTTTGGAGATTAATCCTTTGTCATTTGCTTCATTTGAAAATATTTTCAGTCATTCTGAGGGTTGCCTTTTCATCTTGTTTATGTTTTCCTTTGCTGTGCAAAAGCTTTTAAGTTTCATTTGGTCTCATTTGTTTATTTTTGTTTTTATTTCCATTTCTCTAGGAGTTGGGTCAAAAAGGATCTTGCTGTGATTTACGTCATAGAGTGTTCTGCCTATGTTTTCCTCTAAGAGTTTTATAGTGTCTGGCCTTACATTTAGGTATTTAATCCATTTTGAGTTGTTGTTGGGAATATAAATTGATACAGCCACTATGGCGAACAGTATGGAAGTTCCTTAAATAACTAAAAATAGAATTCCTAAAAAAAAAAAAAAAAGTCATGTATCACCATGTTCATTGCAATAGTCAGGAAATGGAAGCAACCTAAGTGTCCACTGACAGATGAATGGATAATGAGATGTGGCACATATATACAGTGGAATATTACTCAGCCATAAAAAGAAACGAAATTGAGTTATTTGTAGTGAGGTGGATGGACCTAGAGTCTGTCATACAGAGTGAAGTAAGTCAGAAAGAGAAAAACAAATACTGTATACTAACACATATAAATGGAATCTAAAACAAAATGGTCATGAAGAACCTAGGGGCAGGACAGGAATAAAGACGCAGACCTACTAGATAATGGACTTGAGGACACAGGGAGGGGGAAGGATAAGCTGGGATGAAGTGAGAGGGTGGCATGGATATATATACATTACCAAATGTAAAACAGATAGCTAGTGGGAAACAGCTGGATAGCTCAGGGAGACTAGCTCGATGCTTTGTGACCACCAAGAGGGGTGGGATAGGGAGGGTGGGAGGGAGACGCAAGAGGGAGGAGATATGAAGATATATGTATATGTATAGCTGATTCACTTTGTTATTAAGTAGAAACTAACACAGCATTGTAAAACAATTATACTCCAATAAAGAGGTTAAAAAAATGACACATTAGACAAGATGGGCTTAATTGATATTTATAGAACATTCTACCCAAAAACAACAGAATACACTTTCTTCTCAAGTGCTCATGGAACGTACTCCAGGATAGATCATATCTTGAGTCACAAAAGAAGCCTTGGTAAATTTAAGAAAATTGAAATCATATCAAGTACCTTTTCTGACTCCAACGCTGTGAGAAAAGATATCAACTCCAGGAAAAAAAACTGTAATAAGTACAAACACATGGAGGCTAAACTATACACTACTAAATAACCAGGAGATCACTGAAGAAATCAAAGAGGAAATCAAAAAATACCTAAAAGGAAAGACAATGAAAATACTATCACCCAAAACCTATGGGATTCAGCAAAAGCAGTTCTGAAAGGGAAGTTTATAGCAATACAATCCTACCTCAAGAAACAAGAAAAATCTCAAATAAACAACCTAACCTTATACCTAAAGCAATTAGAGAAAGAAGAACAAAAAAACCCCAAAGTTACAAGAAGGAAAGAAATAATAAAGATCAGATCAGAAATAAATTAAAAAGAAATGAAGGAAACAATAGCAAAGATCAATGAAACTAAAAGCTGGTTCTTTGAGAAGATAAACAAAATTGATCAACCATTAGCCAGACTCATCAAGAAAAAAAGGGAGAAGACTCAAATCAACAGAATTAGAAATGAAAAAGGGGAAATAACAACTGACCCTGCAGAAATACAAAGAAACATGAGGGATTACTACAAGCAACTATATGCCAATAAAATGGACAACCTGGAAGAAATGGACAAATTCTTAGAAATGCACAGCCTTCCGAGACTGAACCAGGAAGAAACAGAAAATATAAACAGCCCAATCTCAAGCACTGAAATTGAGACTGTGATTATCAATCTTCCAACAAACAAAATCCCAGGACCAGATGGCTTCACAGGCAAATTCTATCAAACATTTAGAGAAGAGCTAACAGCTATCCGTCTCAAACTCTTCCAAAATATAGCAGAGGGAGGAATACTCCTTAACTCATTCATAAAGGCCACCATCACCCTCATACCAAAACCAGACAAAGATGTCACAACGAAAGAACACTACCAGCCAATATCACTGATGAACATAGATGCAAAAATCCACAACAAAATACTAACAAACAGAATCCAAGAGCACATTAAAAGGATCATACACCATGGTCAAGTGGGGTTTATCCCAGGAATGCAAGGATTCTTCAATATACAGAAATCAATCAACGTGATACACCATATTAACAAACTGAAGAATGAAAACCATATGATCTTCCCAATAGATGCAGATAAAGCTTTCGACAAAATTCAACACCCATTTATGATAAAAATTCTCCAGAGAGTAGGCAAAGAGGGAACTTACCTCAACATAATAAAGGTCATATATGACAAACCAACAGCCAACGTC
This sequence comes from Neophocaena asiaeorientalis asiaeorientalis, assembly GCF_003031525.2. Lineage (NCBI taxonomy): Eukaryota > Metazoa > Chordata > Mammalia > Artiodactyla > Phocoenidae > Neophocaena > Neophocaena asiaeorientalis. The sequence goes on along the minus strand of NW_020174425.1, from coordinate 2,416,056 downwards.
GTCCTCAATGGTGAAAAACTGAAACCATTTCCTCTAAGATCAGAAACAAGACAAGGATGCCCACTCTCACCACTATTATTCAACATAGTTTTGGAAGTGTTAGCTACAGCAATCAGAGAAGAAAAAGAAATAAAAGGAATCCAAATCAGAAAAGAAGAGGTAAAAGTGTCACTGTTTGCAGATGTTATGATACTATACATAGAGAATCCCAGAGATGCTACCAGAAAACTACTAGAGCTAATCAAAGAATCTGGTAAAGCAGCAGGATAAATATTACTGCACAGAAATCTCTTGCATTCCTATACACTAATGATTAAAAATCTTCAAGAGAAATTAAGGAATCCCTCCCACTTATCATTGCACCAAAAAGAATAAAATATCTAGGAATAAACCTACCTAAGGATACAAAAGACCTGTATGCAGAAAACTATAAGACACTGAAGAAAGAAATTAAAGATGATACAAATGGATGGAGAGATATCATGTTCTCGGATTGGAAGAATCAACATTGTCAAAATGACTGTACTACCCAAAGCAATCTACAGCTTCAATGCAATCCCTATCAAACTACCAATGGCATTTTTCACAGAACTAGAACAGAAAATTTCACAATTTTTATGGAAACACAAAAGACCCCGAATAGCCAAAGCAATCTTGAGAAAGAAAAATGTAGCTGGAGGAATCAGGCTCCCATACTTCAGAGTACACTACAAAGCTACAGTAATCAAGACAGTGTGGTACTGGCACAAAAATGGAAATACAGATCAATGGAACAGGACAGAAATCCCAGAGATAAACCCACACACATACGGTCACCTTATCTTTGATAAAGGAGGCAAGAATATACAATGGAGAAAAGACAGCCTCTTCAATAAGTAGTGGGAAAACTGGACAGCTACATGTAAAAAAATGAAATTAGAACACTTCCTAACACCATACACAAAAATAAACTGAAAATGGATTAAAGACCTAAATGTAAGGCCAGACAGTATAAAACTCTTAGAGCAAAACAAAGGAAGAACACTCTTTGACATAAATCATAGCAAGATCCTTTTTGACTCACCTCCTAGAGACATGGAAATAAAAACAAAAATAAACAATGGGACCTAATGAAACTTAAAAGCTTTTGCACAGCAAAGGAAACCATAAACAAGATGAAAAGATAACCCTCAGAATGGGGGTTCTGAAAATATTTGCAAACAAAGCAACTGACAAAGGATTACTCTCCATAATATACAAGCAGCTCATGCAGCTCAATATCAAAAAAACAACCGATTCCAAAAATGGGCAGAAGATCTAAACAGACATTTCTCCTAAGAAGATATACAGATGGCCAGCAAACAAATGAAAGGATTCTCAACATCACTAATCATTAGAGAATTGCAAATCGAAACTACAGTGAGGTAGCACCTCACACCTGTCAGAATGGCCCTCATCAAAAAAACTACAAACAATAAATGCTTGAGAGGGTGTGGAGAAAAGGGTACCCCCTTGCGCTGTTGGTGGGAATGTAAACTGATACAGCCACTATGGAGAATAGTATGGTGGTTCCTTAAATAACTAAAAATAGAACTACCATATGACCCAGCAATCCCACTACTGGGCCTATACCCTGATAAAATCATAATTCAAAAAGAGTCATGTACCACAATGTTCACTGCAGCACTATTTACAAAAGCCAGGTCATGGAAGCTACCTAGGTGTCCATCGACAGATGAATGGATAAAGATGTGACACATATATACAATGGCCTATTATTCTGCCATAAAAAGAAATGAAATTGAGTTATTTGTAGTGAGGTGGATGGACCTAGATTCTGTCATACAGACTGAAGTAAATCAGAAAGAGAAAAACAAATACCGTATGCTAACACATATATATGGAGTCTAAAAGAAAAAAAAAGGGTTCTGATGAACCTAGGGGCACGACAGGAATAAGGACGCAGATGTAGAGAATGGACCTGAGGATATGGGGAGGGAGAAGGGTAAACTGGGACAAAGTGAGAGAGTAGCATTGACATATATACACTACCAATTGTAAAATAGACAGCTAGTGGGAAGCAGCCACATAGCACAGGGAGATCAGCTTAGTGCTTTGTGACCACCTAGAGGGGTGGGATAGGGAGGGTGGGAGGGAGGGAGATGCAAGAGGGAAGAGATATGGGGACATATGTATATGTATAACTGATTCACTTTGTTATAAAGCAGAAACTAACAACATTGTAAAGCAGCTATACTGCAATAAAGATGTTAACAAAAAACAAAAATTAAGTACATTGACTGTAGATCTTCTTTAAAATAGGTTAGCTAAATATGTTTCTTACATAAATTAACATTCCTCAATTATATTTGTAATTAATTAATTATTCATGCAAGTAAATTTATTTTATACTCACTCTAACAAAATATTAGGTTCCAACAGTAATTTAGAGTATATCTAAGCAGATCGAAATAATAAATAAAGCAAGAGAATGAGTGGACAGAATGAAACAACAGAAAGTATGTTATCTCAAGCAGAATTGCCTGTTTGAAGCCTTTTCCAAAGTGGTAAGATTTAGTATTCACCAGGAGAGTTTTTTTCACATTTCCATAGTTGTTCAGCAGTCTTTGACAAGCTCTTTGTGGCTAAGGAAATTTAAAACTACTTTGAAATTATCTGAGCAACTCACAGGTTCCCATCAAAATATACTGCCATAGTATCAACAAATGTTGAAAAATTATGCCTATAACATTGTGCCAAGAAATCTAGGCAGCGTCTTTCTCACTTTCATTATCAAGCAGAGTTCTACACTGCCTGCCTCTGAGCTAGGCAATTCCAGAGATATTTCTCATACAACTGCTTACTGCAAAAGTTTTTAGACCAGAAGATACTTACTTTTCTCACCCTGGGTAAGAAACATGGTGTAAGCAGAAAAAGCAGTATGCAAAAGCAGGAGAACTGTCTCTGCCATTAACCAACGAATGATGTGAACTCTCCAGCATTTGGTCTTTATATCCAGAAAATGATGGGCGTACATTGTGGCATCTCTGATGTCTCATAGCACTCAAAGCATGAGTCTACCTTTACAGTCAGTTAAATGTCCAGTTCTTATTATAAGCAGTGTGACCAAAATTTGACTGTATTATGCATCTCACACAACCTTATTCTAAGCTGAACAGTCTATTAAAAGGAACAAATTGTGGGGTGGCTGAGAAGTAAGGAAGTGAAGAACGCAAAGTTTATATCTAGCTGCCTCTGGACATCTTGGATTGTTCAGGTCCCTCAAATTAAGCACTCCTAATCTCCTATAGATCTGATCCTTTCCAGTGTCCTCCTGTCAATGAATAACAAATACCACTACCCAAACTTTGAAAACCAAAAATCTCTCCTTTGATTCCCAAATTTAATCCATCACTAAATCCTGTCTGGTTTAGCTGCTAAAATCATTCAATTTTGTCCACTTCTCTCATCTCCCATCTATTACAACCTCTTTCTTAGAAGACAATAATAGCTTCTTAAATTGCCTACAATTCGATTTCCCCTGACAAATTTGCCTCTGTTCTACAGCCATCAAGTTCATCTCAAAATGTGCCTTCTGGTCCACTCCTCAATGTTGAAGAAAATCCTTCTGTGACTTCCCATTGCTCTTACAATAAAGCTAAACTAACACAGTGCTTATCCAGTAGAACTTTCTGCAATAATGGAAATGTCCCCTGAACTCTCCAGTATGGTGACCACTAGCCACAAATGGCAATTGAGCACACGAAATGTGGCTAGTTCAACTGAGGAACTCAATTCTTAATTCTATTTAGTTTTAATTACTTTAAATCCAAATTTAAATAATCACACCAGCCAAAGGCATCTATGTGGAGCTCTGCAGCTCAAAATATGGCCCCTGCATTGTCTGGTCTCTACCTATTCTCTAGCCTTTTCCTATACCAAGCTCCCTACCTTCTCAATCACTCCTTCTTTAAGTTTTGCAAATTCATTTTGCTCCCAGCTGACTCAAGAAACCTTTGCAAATATGCCCTCTGTTGGGATAACTCTTCCCATCCTTTTTCTCCTAGTTAACACCTACTCATCTTTCAGAAGATCCAAGAATGAAAATCATTTCCTTAGGGAAGCCTTCCCCAGCACCTAATGAGTCCAATTTTAAATGTGCTTAACTCTTCTTCATTGTCCTTGTCATAGTTTCAGTCTTATATTTATGTATTTGGTTAGTTACATAAAACTAGACTGTTAGATCAACGAAGGCATGGACCACTGTCACCCAGCAATTACTCTAGTGCTTAGTATGTAGCAGGTACTCCATAAGTATTAATTGCATCAGTGAGTGATTATTTTTTATTATGCTGTAGCTCCCAAAAATTTAATTTGATTTGGATTTTTCTGGTATTATCTTTGGCCAATCTTTGTGTAAATATTAAGCATACAAAATAGCAACTAAAGAAAGTTTATCCAATTGCCAGCCTCTTCTCAGACCAACAAGGGAATGGAACTTGAGCGCTTCCTTGGTATTTACAGATACGGAAATCATCGAACATCTGAGCTAAAAGCTCAAGCCAACAGTGATTATTAGTATCCAATTTACCCATAGCAGCCTCAACTACATTCAGGCTGACAAATTTGTGAAGAAAACTTTCATAACTTTCACCAGCAATCTGAGCTGCACAAATCCCTGTGCTCTTTATATCTTAATTTAATCCCTCTTGAAGTCATTTGTTCCATAACTGGCATTTTAATCTCCTTGCGTGCTTCTGGTTGTCCCCGTTTCACACGTGTTATCAGCATACTCTTCTGCAGCTTAATGCCGTCACAGAGCCTTGCAGAGTTTCACCGTAACTTAAGATTCTTAAACTCTTTTTCAAGGATCTTCGAGTTTTAATCTTTTTCTTCATAGTGACAGGCTCAAACCTTATTCCATGAATACATCTTGCACTTTTGAGGGGACAGGTTTATAGGGCAATCTGTGCATTCATCCAGCTTGCCTCCCACCTTGAAGACAAAGAAGCTGTCTCTCTGAGTTCTTTAAAGGGCATGTAATACAGACTAGTGTACTCTGCATTTAGGTGACTGTCCATACAAAATGGTTCTGTAATAAAGCATAAAAGAGTTTCCCATAAACTTTACAACAAATCTCTTAAATTAAATGATATGTATGTGAAAGTATGCGGAGAACATTCACCTTGGGCCCCTCTCAATATAACAAGGGCCATAGATATGGATGCATCATGGTATGAGGCCCAAAGTATGTATTTCTAAACCATGACATACAGAGCTGCAAATAGGATGCTAATATCTAACATTCTGAATCTCATCACATCAGCTATAATGTGAAAATATTAATACTTACTCGGAATTTACTAATAATGAACTGGTGCTGTTTAAGTGCCTACTTCTCGAATATTGGGCAAATATTAAACTATTCCCCTTCCTATTCCCTGTCATTATTATTTATCAAGGCCTTGCTTCCAGGGATTCTTGAGGTTATCTACATAGGTTCTGGCCTGTCATCACCAGCTGAAAGCAATGATGACTTAGTCCTTCAGTATCTTCAGCCTACCAGCCCTTATTATTTAGCATTACTTTTTTTGACTAAATCCAAGTACTCAGTGTAGCTGGATTTCTGACAACAAGCCTACTGTGTTGACCACATACTCTTCAACATCTTTGTGTCAGGTTAACTCTAACTATTCTGCATTACCTCGCCTATCATTCCAATTCCCTCTTGCCATTGGACCACCAACGCCTACATGACTAGAACCATTAACTAGCTCTTTCAATGCTTTTGTCCTTAGGAGGTAGGTCCTACTCACTCTATCCCCAAACACTGCTCTTTAAATGGATGGGTGGCCTGGAACCTCATTCCTGTCCTCCACTGAATTTCAAGTCTTGAGTATCATTTTGACTTCCTCCACTATATTACATCTTTGTAGATAACAAACCCAGCCGACCCACAGCTAAGTTTGCCATTGTATGTGAGATTGTTTGGCTGCCATTGCAAAGGTCAGCCACTATAGCTGGTTAATTAATCTGCCACTTTCATCCTTGTGTTTTTCTCCTCAACCGCAAGGGCTCATGCTTCTGACATCAGTGCCTATCCCTCCAACCTAAAATAAATATCCTGTTAGGATGAAATCCTTTATGCAAACACTGAGAAATCAGAAGAAAATAAGTCCTAGTTGAGAAAATCTGAGGAAAAAATTCTTTTCCAGTAAAATATAACCACTGACCATAGGGAGATGAAATCATGATAGAAAAATAATAATAAAGCAATAATAATTGTTAAAACCTCACTTTTGAAGCTAAGGAAAAGAAGTTTAACTTGCAGGCAGATCTTATAAAAGAAACTAAAACTGCACAGAGTTCCACTTTCCCCAACACCCAGCCAGACTCCCAGCTCAGAAATCCTTATCAAAGGCAAAGTTTCTATTTTCTGTATTAACCTAATAACATCTGAACACCAACTGACCCAGAAAATCTGGAGAACACAGTCTCCTTAGTCTAATAGCTTTTTTAGGTTAAATGTCTGTCGTCTTTAGTGGTGGGCAACACATGCTCAGCAGCAGGCATCTGCTAACGTGGCTCTCTCCAGAATGCTAAGAGTACTAAGGGAATAGCTCAAAATGTAAGATGGAGGCTCCCAGCCAGTTCTGTGTTCATCCAATTTCTCCTGATTTACATTTAAATTCTTGAAACTTAAAGCAATTCATTGTAAAATCTGTTCTATCTTCCTCTTGTGTTCAAATCTGTTATCCTTCAGACTATCATTTTGATGAAAGCAAAGAATTCTACTCCCTTTGTAGACTTCAAGAATTTCCTTAATAGTATGTAACAACCTGAATGGCAAAATAATTTCAAAAAGAATAGATACATGTATATGTATAACTGAATCACTTTGCTGTACACCTGAAACTCTCACAACATTGTTAATCAACTATACTCCAATATAAAATAAAAAGTTAAAAGAAAAAAAGAATTTCCTGAGAATCTTGACTTAAAACCAATGGAAGTTTTATAGATCCATTTTCAGTCAACTCAGGACCAGAAAGATAGATGTTAATGATTGTCTGTCTCTAGTTGATTTGGCCATTTCTAATTAGATTCTCAAAAACGGCATAATATAATGATGTATAGGTCATATTTCATTACAGTGATTATAATGATAAGCAATCCAAAGATAATTATACTATTCAATATAACCAGATGTTAGAACAACTATGTTAGAAACAGCCATGCTTAAGAATTTATAGTAAAAGAAGTTTTACTCACTATACTTTTCTCATCAAAATTTAAATTAAAAAGGTTCTGAGGAGAAAGGCTTTTTTGGCACAAGATCTATTCCGCCTATTTTAATAAATATATAAGTAAGTCAATGCTAGTCTTATTATTGATATATCTGTTAAATACTCTGTTTCTTCTCATAAATTCAACTTCATCATTGAATAAGCAACTGTGATTAAGAAGGGAAAATAGTTTCAAGTAAATAAAAACCTCCCAAAATCTTTTTCCTATTTTAATCCAGTTAATTTTCTTTCTCTATGTATGTATGTTTCCCCCAAATTTGAATGATACAGAGTATTATTATTAATCTTTTTTTCATTATTTCATGGCAAACAATTTCCTAAGATATTATGAATTCTTTAAAACACTGATTTAAAGATATTTAATGAATGAATTATATTATCTGAAATGGTGATGATACCAAATTTATACTCCACTATTGTATATTTTGGTTACTTCTTAATTACCCTTTACTATAAAAAAAATTCAGTGAAACTGCTGTACATTTTTTCTAAATTATTATTTCCTTCAGGCAGATCTCTAGAAGTAGAATTAGTATTAATTCCACTTGATGTAAATAGTATTTTTATAATTCTTAATATATAATGAAAAATTGCTCTCCAGAAAATTTGTACCAATTTACACTTCTACCAACACCAGAATCTGGTATCTGCCAATACCAGATTGGTAAAATATTTGTAGTTTTATTGCATTTTAATATGAACCATATTTAATATGGTTGAAACACAAAGGAATATTGATAGATAAGTCTAGTTACCTCAGTTGCTTACAAGAACCAAGGTTTACTTCTTATTCATGCTACAAGTCTATCCTGGTTGACTACAGCTTTTCTGGATGTTTTCACTCCAGAACATCACAGAATTAATGCTGAGGAAAAAGAGACAAAGCTGGCTTCTAGAATGCCCTCTGCACCCATATTTCATTGGCCAAATCTATTCATATGGTAAGACACAAGTTAAAGGAATGGGATGCTGTAATTTCGCAGCCGAGAAAGGCATCATGTAATACAAGTCTACAACTTGTAAATCAACTTTAAAATTTTTAATTAAGTCCCAAGGAAGATCCCATTTCACTTTTGAACCCATAAATTAATTTAGCAGGAAATAGAATATTTACAATATTCTGTCTTCTCATCTAGAAACACAGTTCTCTTCATTTATTCAAATCTTTTTCTCAAAACTCTCAATTTTTTTTTTTTTAGAGTCAAGAAGCACAAATACAGTTTAATGTTGATGACAATTGTATTCAAGTCTGGGAAGATACACAGATGCAAGAGGGGAGGTGAGAAGCGTCTGGTCTGAGGGAGGAGACACGGCCAGGGCTGATTACAAGATCAGAAGAGAAGCATCATGTATGGTGTAGGGTAACCCTCTGAGATATGGTGGCAAACAAGTGACAATAGTACATAGTCACAGGAAAAAAGTTTCATTAGGGGAAATTTCCAAAGCCAGTATTGATTGAGCTGCTTTTAAATTTTTTTAAATTTTAATAGTCTTAAGAGAATTATTCATTTTATTGAGTTATTATAAGTTTTAGATATTTTAATGCAAAAATGAATTGAAAAAATTTTCCAATTATAATTTCAATTGCTTTAATGATGGTGTATGGAAGAAGTCATTTAAAAATATTGATATTGTATATGCCATTTGCCTGGAAGTTCCCTTTGATTCTAAGGAATTTTAAATAATCCCCTAGGGTTGTGCTGTTCAATGTAGTAGCCACTTGCCACATTTGGTTATTTAAATTTAAATTAATTTTAAATTAAATTAAATATTCAGTTCCTTGGTTGTGCATGACACATTTCAAATGCTTACCAGTCATATATAGTTAATACCTACTGCTGTGGACAGCCACTAGCTGAACCTTTCCAGCACTGTAGAAAGTTCTACTGGAGGGTTTCCTTGTTATAGAACCCTATTATCTGTTCATAATGTTAAACTTTTCTTTCTTTCTTATAGTTGTGATTTTCCTAATTTCTCTTTTGTGTTCCATCACTCTGACCACAACTTTAAGCAAAATGTTAATTATTGATGGTGATAGAGGTTGTGCATGAATTATTAATTTTCTGTTTTTGTTAGCTGGAAACAAACCATCACCCTAGAGTGCCAGCCACACATGCCTGTCAATATTCTACCCAAATCATTACCACTACCATTCATTGTTCTTCTATTTTCTAGTAGTAGAAGACAGTACTTTCTAATAGAAAATACACTATTTGGAAATAGTATAGAAAGAAACATGACAGAAGAGAAAAGAAGTGTCTGTGAAAGTGGTATTCTAGTTGTCCCAAATATTAGTACCTAAGCAGTGGAGAAATATCGTCATTTTTTAACAGGTACAGACAGTGGGTCTCAATGCAGGCAGGAAGTTGAGAAGGAATGAGACATTCTACTTCCTACTCTCAAGCAAAGCATGTGCACTGGACATAGACTACAATTCTTAGTGAAACCCCATAGATTGTATCATCAGTGATCTATCCTGTGACAGTTTTACCATCCTAAATTATAGCATTATATTTTCTTAATTTTAAGGTGTCTTGGATTTTCACTTCCTCCTGTGTATTACTAGATCATTTTCAGTTCAAGATAATAACAAGCTTTATCAGAGTTCACTAGCTGAACACCACATCGAACCAGAAGCTCATATTAACTTAGTATCATATTCTCAGAATTTCCCTTTACTCACATTTTTTTGTAGATAAATGGACTTGTGGACCTATAAGATATGTTGTTGACAATAAACCTAAGAGCTAATGACTGCCATTTATTTAACCTTGATATGTGTGCAAAACTCTTTATTAAGCTTTTACGTCATACTTCTGATAGTTTAAACATAATGTCACTAAATACCAACCTATTTTAATTTAAGGAAAATCATCCTCAGAGAGATTTAGTAATTTTCCCAAAGTGACAGCAGTAGTAGCTGAAGAAGCAGGAATTTGAAAATAAATCTATGTAACTCAAAAGATATTATTTTTTATCGATAAAAAGAAGTAAGGAGAAAGGTTACAGAGTCATTTGCCTTTACTTCCTGAAACATCACTCTAAGACAGATACTATTATTTCTATATCTGTAGAATACGTAGATGTGAGGAAACTGGGGCTCTGAGAATTTAAGTAATTTATCAGATAATTGTCCTAGTAAGCAGCAAAGCCAATGTTTAAAAGCAAGTCTGCCTGGCTCCAAAGCCCATGCTCTTAAACTAATTTACCATATAAATGTAACCAGGGGAACTGACATCTCCTCTTGAGGTTTCAACTCTATACATGTGTAATTAAGAGAACTTTGGTTAAGTTCTAGTTTTGTTATTAATGGATACCATAATTCTGAATAGCCATTTCAAGTTTGTGGTGACTTACTGAGAAAATGAAGGCTCCAGAGGTAGTACTATCTAAAATCTGTGCTTGATCTAACAGATCATTCCTCTAAAATTTACCAGCTTATTTTTGCAATCATAACTTATTCCAACCGTGATATCTTCAGTTTAGAAATGTGTATATACTAACTGAATGTAAACAATAGCTATTGTCGAGACTACAAATTTGACAAAATATATCATTAAACAAAAGAGATGCTGAGTAATAGAGAGAGTTATCAGCTATCACAGTCCACCTAGGTATGCAATTCACATTCACATTTTCATGAGTTTCATGATAAAACCTTGAAAAAAAAAACCTGACTGTTCCAGCTGAATGATCTCCTCTATGGCAATAGTTTTCCTGACACAGAAGTTACTTTCTATGTTTTAAAATGATATCACATCTTCTATTCTTTAGAACCTAATCTCTCAGTGACCGTGGTCAAGAATTGATGAATGGTCCAATAGAGAATTACATGGTATTTAGCTTTACTGGAAAGATATGACATTTCAAGTTTAGGATGATTCATCACATGGTTAATAAGTCAAGTTTTCCTGTGAGATGTTAGTTGTTGCAAGAAATATAATGGAGCTATCACTGGTACACCTGGAGGTGGGCTAGAGTCTGCCTGCCAAACCATCTATTGGGCAAAAACTTCTGAATTTCATGCAAGTGCTGCTTTGGAACATCCTGATGTACTCCTGTTAGTGCTCTCCTGCTGGCCTAGAGAGCCCTGTGCCCTGATAATCAGTGAAAGCATTAAGCATTAAGAGGTCTTATTGATCAACAAACCTTTGGTTGTTTCCAAAACTTGTGCTCGAGCCCATCGACATTTGTCAGGGTTCACTCCCTACTGTTTAGGATTCACACCCTACACAAGATACTTTTTCTTGTATGCTGCCCATCCATTTAGCTCTTTAAGAGAGGTTAATAAAAGAGAAGCAGGATCTGTGCACTTTGTTTACCCGTCTAATTAGAGAAGACTCACCCACACAGGAGACCCTTGGCACTGAACCACAGTAACAGGTGGTAGTCACGGCTGGGAAGGAAGATTGGGTTTTGTATCCATTATTTGGTGCTCACAAAGTAGGCTTCAAATTAAGGAACTGTAAAACGGTCAAAAATAAGCACAGACTACATTCTAAATCCTGGCTATGATTCAGAATGATGCTAATTTCTCAAAAGTTTATCTCTGTGATTTACTTTCACATGGAAAACATCCTCCTTTCATGAAGCTAAACCCGTGGCTTCCCCGGTTTCAGAGAAATCTTTCGAGAAGAGATCATCCAGGAGGAGATGGGCAATTGCTTAAATGGCCTCGATGCTCCCATGACTTTCAGTTCTCTTGTGACCTTCTCACTCCCTTTCCTGTAGCCTGTCCTAAGCCAGACCCTGGACAGGGCCCAATTTCCCTTTGCAGAACTGAAACAAGCAGGGTTTCTCAAAAATGACTTCAATAAGAAAGGGGAGAAAACAAAATTTAAATAAAGAAAATATAATAACAAAAACAGTCCAGTTAATAAAAAACATGTTTTTCTTTATACCATAGTTATTTCATATCACTTACTAGGTTTGAAACCAGATACAGAACTCCTTCCAATAATTCAGATTGCCTCTCAAGATGTGACTCCCAATAATGAGTTCTTTTGAGTAGAAGGCATTTATTTTTATATACTATTACTTGATGGAGTCTTGATTATAATTTATAACTTTTCCACTGCTATCTCATTATGTATTTTCATCTATAGGGTCATTCTATGTATAACAAGAATAGTTGTACTTGAGAAATATGATAAAAGAATTCTGCAAACCAAGTATACCTCTATCACTGGCTATTTATAGTGCCTAAAATTTTCCAACTTTCTAATCAGCATAAAGTACTGAAAGCTCTTTTTAAAATAAAATACATCATTTGTTCTAGTTCACTGAGCCCTTGCTGACAATGAATATTAAATATTAAACTGCAAGCCATTGGAAAATGCTCTGCTAGATGCCAAATAAGAAGCCTGTCATTTCAGTTGTGCCATAAACTCAAAACACAGAACCAAATTAAAAAAAAAAAAAATCTGGAAGTATTGGGAGAATATACTAAAAGTATTTGGTGGAAATTTATATTTCAAAATTAATTGTGTAATAGCAAAAAGGAGTCATGAATTGTTAATAATCTCATGACAGCAAACTCTAAGTTAATTATAAGTTCAGCATGAGTCAACAGTGCGAAGGGCATCTCAGGAAGGGAATGTGGTCTTGGAGTGACTAAACAATGTCATTCTCAGTTTGGACAGGATAGTGGTTCACCTCACTAAAGTCTACACTGGATAGGGCATGCTCAAAGTGTTTGATTTTGTAAGCCATGTTGTTAGAAGTTGAGCATGGCAAATATCAACTAGGGAATGGTGACAAAATGCATGAAGGTTCCAGAAGCTCTTCATTGTTACGGATGGAATAGAGCTGAAAAAGTGGTCAGAAAGATGAGAGGTTTGAACCCTATTGTTTTATGTTAGAGTTGAGCAGTTTGGGGCAAGTCGTTTTACCCCTTTAATGTCCAGTTTCTTTACCTATAAAACTGGTATAATGGTATCCTCTCCTTCATAAGGTCGTTGTGCAGGTCAAATGAGATCATTTAAGTGAATGCATTATGTAAGTTGTAACATGCTATGCAAATACATGAGAAATAGTTAATCCAGTTCTGAACGTAAAATAACACACTGTGTAAGAAGGAGAAGCTTGTTATTTATGATTTCATAGGGTTAGAGGCACGAGCAGAAGTGAAAATGAAGCAGATTTGGCTTAATAGATGAAAGAACATAATAATGACTGATAATGGATCAACAGCATCATTGGTTGCCTCAAAAAAGTAGTAAGCTTCCTCTCTTAGGAAGAATTCAGGGAGAAACTGGATAAAACCTGGATGGGGAGGTTGTGAAATAATTTACTGAATGGCCTATAAAAACCTTTCCTGGTGAAAGAGTCTACCAGTCTGGTGAGGTTTTGTTACAGCCCCAATATGCATTTCCAGATCACTCAGTTAAGGACAACTGTACATTTGATACTACCTGTAATGTCAATTGGAGGCACTAGCACTTACTAAGCACCAAACATATTCCAGTGAGCCTAGACCATTTATATACATACTTTTCATGTTAACCATGTATTGCAAAGTGAGAAACAGAATTTCTTTTTAAGACCTCTCTCTCCTACCCACGATATAATATAGCTGATAACAGAACAAGAAGTAGAAATTTGTTATCCAAAATAATGCTTCTCATTACTTGTGCCTACACAACACTTTATAATCTTGCCCCCAAGGCAGTGCTAACAAATGCAAGATTATGTGGACCAATACTGTAAAGAGGAAAGTGAGTCAACATAAGCAACAGCAAGCAGAGTAGTTATAAAAAAAAAAAAAAATTCTATGCCACCCAGCAAATTATTACCCTGTGAAATTCGCAGTTTTAATAAACTTGCCTGGCTCTTTAAATAGAAAAAGAGCTCAATTCCGTTTCTGACAAACTGTATCAGTGATTCTACTTGGAGAAATAAGAGTTATCAAATCTTATGCTTCAGAAAATAAGCTCAACACTGTAGGGATCGGGAAGACATATGCTTTCCCTTCGTAACCCTATAGCGCTTGACAATTGGCTCAGAGAAAAGAAGACGGCAACTGGGGCTTCTTTGCTTGTTTCAATGCCTCAGCATCATTTAGGCTAACGGCCTTGAAGGGTGAGGGCCCAAAAGGGGAAGGACAAATGCCAGCTTCCTTAATATGAAATCCAGCAGAGGGTTTATTCTCCTTGTTGGTTGGGGCTCTCATGTTTCTGGAATGTGTGAGAACAGATGCATTCTCTGCATTCTCTAGATAACAAATGGATTACCACTGGGGGCAAAGAATGTGATTTCTTTTTATGCACACAAACACATAATACTTGTTTATTTTACTAATCCAGTTTTCTCTTTCTGTCAACTCATTTCTAGTTCAGTTAAGAGAAATAAGGAAAATGCTACAAAGGATAAATCTTTATTCATCTCTGGGTCTATTCGGAAGCCAACTTGTGAGCCCACTAACTTACTCAGTGGTGACTCGCAGGGAATGAAAGTGCTAAAGGGGACATCCATGCATCCTTGTGAGTTACAGCCTCATTTTAATGGTACAGGACAAAGAAATAGCAACAGATGGTCATTGTAAATCCTTCTATTTTTCAGACTCGGCTTTCAAAGGGTGAAGATTATCAGATAATTTAAAGCTGTTGAGTTCAAATGAGAGAAGTGGCAAGGTGAGTGCTTTTATGGTTTTTAGAGCCCTCTCTTTAGAAAGAAAAGGTGACCTGCTAGAATCCCCCTGGTGAGTAGGCACAAGTAAATAGGACTGTTAGAGGTGAGAAAGAGAATTTTTAAATGTGCTGACATAGATCTGCAAGGTGTATTTTTTTCTTTTTTTGTGGTATGCGGGCCTCTCACTGTTGTGGCCTCTCCCGTTGCGGAGCACAGGCTCCGGACGCACAGGCTCCAGACACGCAGGCTCAGCGGCATGTGGGATCTTCCCAGACTGGGGCACGAACCTGTGTCCCCTGCATCGGCAGGCGGACTTCCAACCACTGCGCCACCAGGGAAGCCCTATGCTGGTGTAGTTTTGAAAGAAAGCAAGACTTGATACATAGGCATCCATCCATAAATACATAAGAAAGATTAAGGAGACCAGAAAGGAATGACTGAAAGGCTTAAAAATGTCTTTCTAATAGTTGCCACATGGCTACATATCCCTAGAACCAGCAAGACTCACGTGGGCACAGTTGGGACTGTTTCTGAAAACTATAAGATGTACTATATTTAGCAAACTTCCTGTTTAAGGCTATTTCCTATTCCAAATGTTATAGATGGAGGCTGACCTCTTCACTTGGTAAAAAGCATTTATAAAACATCTCTATCCTATGATTTATTGAAGACGATGAAAAATTCTTACACCAAGTGGAGGAAATACTCCAGGAAGGTGGGTAAGGATAAAGAGTTTCTAAGGAGGGAAGGAAGAGTTTAAAAAAAAGTCATTAAGAAGTTGACAAGGGCTTCCCTGGTGGCGCAGTGGTTGAGAGTCCGCCTGCCGATGCAGGGTACACGGGTTCGTGCCCCGGTCCGGGAGGATCCCACGTGCCGCGGAGCGGCTGGGCCCGTGAACCATGGCAGCTGAGCCTGCGCGTCCGGAGCCTGTGCTCCGCAACGGGAGAGGCCACAACAGTGAGAGGACCGCGTACCACAAAAAAAGAGGACAAAAGATGTAAACATTTCTCCAGAGAAGATAAGCAAATTTCAAATAAACACATGAAAAGACGCACAACATTATAGTTAAAAAAAAAAAAAAAAAAAAAAAAAAAGAAGTTGACAGATCAAAGAGGATAATGGAAGAGTGGACAAATCAAAAAGATTAGGCAGCATTTCCAAGGTATATAATACATATGAAGATTTTCTCCTAGCCAGTTAGTCAGGGCATTCTACAAAATAACAATAAGCAATAATAAAATCTATGAGCAATAACAGACATATGCACACTGCTACAATTCCAGGAAGAAATGATGGTGTATCTGTGTCTGGTGACTTTCTGTGAGGCATATGGTGACAGCCATATGCAGAGATGACATGGCTAATTGGCTCTTACACTGTCTTTCTGGAGTGTGAATCCCAGACATGACAGAAAGCCTGCCCAGAGTCATCAACCTCACTCCCCTCCACTTCTAAGGGTCCATGTGAGGATAAAGGATAGAGTCACAAAAAGTTACATTTATGCTTTCAACACATATTAATTGAGTGGCAGGTACCATGCTAGTGAAGACAACAGCAAGCACAGCATGGTTTTATTCTCCTGGGGTCCTCAAGCCTGTGTAAGACAAGCATTTATCAAATAGCCACCAAGTGTTATTACTGCTGTGCTACAGAAGTAACGGGCGCTGTAAGGTGAGTCTTCCGTGATGAAAGAAGAGCAGGTGCTAAGCCCTGAAGGCAAGAGTGGAATAAAAATGGTCAACTGAAAGTGGTGCAGCTCTAATAATTTTGACAATCTGGATTTCAAAATCACTCCAAAATTTCAAGGAAAATAAGAAACAAAAGCACGAACTCTATCGTCAATAAAATGAGGAAACATTTGTAAATCCAAATCACGATATTTGATAAAAGCAGATTAAATTATTGTGATAGACTCATCAGAAAAAAAGGGAAGTCAAACTTCAGTTTCCCTAGAGGAAGAATCAAATGTGCTGTCAGATGATTTACCCTGGAGAACCTTCCCAAGTATACAGTAAATCTATGAATGTGAGGTGAACTACAGTGATTGAAAATAGGACTCATATAGGAATACCTGTGTAAGAATCATTTAAACCCTCAGGTTACCTCCTAGACACTAAGTAGACAAGTGGCTTCTCTCCCAGTGTATATCTCAAAGGAGACATAAGCCAGAGATTCTCAACTCCCAAGACATATACTAAAGGCAAGAGAAAGAAAAAAAAAAAAAAATAGAAGTAAGATAATTTATTCGGGATAACAAACATTTGACTAATAGGAATTTCAAAACGAGAGAGCAAAAGAGACTGAGGTGATGACAGTATTACTGAGAAAGGAAATTTTCCCTAGCCTGAAGGAAAGAAATTTCCTGATTGAATAGACTCGCTGAAAGCTCTGTACAATGAACAAAAAATAACCCACAGCGAGTCACTCTTACTGAAATCTTGATATACCTGGGATATATCTTGATATACCTGGGACATATAAAAGCTTCCAGAATGAAATGCAGGACATAGTTCTGGATATTGTCAAACGTTTACCTCAAATTAGATTTCAAAGTGTAGAAATAATCCTGTAACAAGTGTCTCTAAAAAGGAAACATCGCTCAACATGGTAGAAAGCTCTAAAATTTTTATTATGTAATTCGTGAGAAGGAAAATAAAATTTAAAAAAGCAATGTGAATGAACAATCATTTTACAGATGAGTTTGACTTATAAAAGGAAATAAGCCATACAAAAAGAGAAATACCATAATTAGAAAAAAATAAATGCAAGGAATATTACAAGATATTAAGAATATCAGAAAATGGCCACATATTAAATAAGATGTTAAAAAGTGCTAAGAAAAATTAAGAATGTAGAGTAATCCATGATTTATTGGAATAAGCAGAAAGTATATTCACATACTATGCTGATTTTGGAAACACTTTGCTATCTTCAAATGGATAAGGTAAGACAAATCAGAGAAGCCTAGTTTTAAAAGGAGAAATCTACTCCACACGTCAGTTAATTTCCTCATTTGTAAAATGAGGATATTTCATGTGGTTGTTGTGAGAATTAAATGAATTAATACATGTAAAATATTTCAAAAAATGTCTGACATGTAGCAAGCATTCAGTGAGTTTAGTAATCATTTGATTTTCATTTTTATTATTATCTCATATATTTTCTCCGTGAATTCCAAAATCTACTCACACCTGACATGGATTCACCACAAGATACTCAGTGGTTCAGTAGTGACCTAGCAGGAAAGGGGAAAATGAGTAAGATGGGGGTTAGGGGAAAGTTAGTTTTCAGAGAATGGAAGATTGGATGACAGTATTTCAATTTACTATATCCAGTGGAATCTGGCAAATTCAGGTTCAACTTATACCATGACTATATGTAGGGGAATATTGGTAGTGATGATGCACAGGGCCAAGCAAGGATGATTGACATGTTCTTTTTTTATCTGGAGTTGGATATTGGGCATATAGTTGCTGGGAAGCAGGATGGACCCACGGCATGGATTAGGTTGCAGCAGCCAGGTAAGATTTGCCCATCCAGCAGAAACAGGGAAAGAGGACACAAGGCAGAAGTCCAGGCACTTGGACTGGATTCACTTAAAAATTAAGTCTTTACGTTAATTTTCAAACCCACCCACCTGTGAAGTTAGGGTTATAGCATGCTGCTAAGGTTCAGAATATACTCAGGAACTGGTAGAGATGGGCTGTGGGAGACTTCCCCAGGTTGAGGAAGACAGAAGAAAGAAAGTGGTGCTCAAAACTCAGAATTGATCCTACTGAGTTATCTCATGAGCCAACTTTCCCAAAATATGTATTCACCTCTCATTCAGTCAAAGTAATGCACTTAACATTATGTGGACTTCAAAAAGAAATTTAAACAATCAATGAAAATATTGCAAATGTGGAAATATAGTTTTTTTGAAAAGTAAAAGAGAAAATTCAAGAGCCTGTTAAAATTATTAGAATTATTTAAAAGGTAGGTTTAAAAAAACTACCAATAATAACACACTAAAAATAGATAATAAAATATTTAATTCCTTATAACCATGAAAGTTATAAGATGCTCAAGAATAAATTTAACAAGAAAATTATAGAGTGCAAAGGAAGAAAACTTAATGAAGAATGTAAAATGACATCTCTACAAATAGAAGAATATTTTAGTTTCTTAAATTAAAAGAAATAATATAAAAATGTTAATATCCTCCAAATTAATATGCAAATTTGTTATAATTTCAAATAAAATCCCAACTGGATTTTTAAAATTGTTAAATTATTTTAAGCTTAGGAAAGCATAATAATTATCTGATAATAAACAAGGCAACTATTTTGGGAAAGGGGCATTGACTTACCCTAACACTTACTATTATAGAATAACTAGAACAACTAAAAAATTTCTGGAAGTATCATAGGAACAGACAAATATATAAGCAAATATAGAGTCCAGAAATAAAGCCCAGGATATCTGGGAGTTTAACATATGAAAATTTTATGACTTCAATTCAAAAACAATTTTAAAAAAATGCTGGCACAAGTTGATAACCATGAAGCAGGATATATCTTTGGACATTTTCTTCACACCATAAACAAAAAGAAATTTTAGCCTTACAAAAGTTTTTCATATAAAAGTATAAAATAATAAAGTCTTGAAGAAGAGTAAGGAGAATAAATGTATAATCCAGTGGTTGGTCAGCACTTCTTAATCAAGGTTGGAAACTCAGAAACTATAGTAAATAAATAAAATAAAAGCAACTTGATTCCCTTAATTGTAAATAATTGAAGCATAAGGTAAAGTACACCAAAAACCTAGTCAAAGATAAATTATAATTTGATGAAAATATTTACCAGACATTTGACACATTTAACATATTCAATAAAGGTAATCAATCCAATAAAAAATAGCCAAATATTCAAATACAAAATTCACAGATTAAGTCCAAATAGCCAATAAATATATGAAAAGGTTTTTATCTCACTAGTACTTAGGGGGAAGTAAATTTTAAGTTCATAATGAGATTATTGAAAATTTGATTGTATAGTATTAAAAGAATGAAACAACTATGGCTGGTGGTTACCTAGAGACAATACTCTGCTCACACTTGCTGGTGGAAATAAATTGTTGCAAATATAAGAGAAGCAATTTGTCAACAGCTATTTAAATGAACAGTAAGCATACTATTCGATACAGCAACTTTGCTCCTGAGAGTCAGTCTCATGGAAATCAAAGGACTAGTATGCAAGGATATGAAAATCTTTGTTGTACTATTTATTATTACGTGTATGAAAACATAACAAAATGGAAGTCTGTCTTTAACAGTGTGTTTAAATAAACAACGTTATAATCATAACATAGAATCTTAAGCAGCCTTTTTCATATAGTAACACAGGGATTACCATGATATGATTTTCACTGAAGGGCATGTAACATGATCACATCTGGGTAAAATCAACAGTCATTTGAAAATTCTATATGACTATTCTTGTTGCTATTCTATGCTATTAGCATAAGACCTAGGGTCTCAGTAATGGCATCCTCATTCTTCCCTTTGGCTTTTGAGTACCTTGTCTTTCCTACATTTTTACAACTTATGATGGATGCTCTACTGACAGCTACGTAACTCAGCTTTGATTTTGATATCTGCCCATTAAAAAATTATCTCAAATGAGAATACAAGAAAAATCGTTAAGAATATGATAATATCCTAAAAGAGTATCATGGCCATAAGGGCGTGTAGCTGATTAAAATAATTGTCTAAGCTCAAGAAAATGATACGTAAGGAAATTCTTGAAAGGTATATGCAATAGTGGATCAGGGTAGATAATATCTGAGAACTGGGGGTGAAAGAATTTTTGGAGATTGGAAGATATCCTCATTTTTAAAAACAAACATACACAACTACATAAAGAATTATGTCTAGAAAATATAAACAAGTAAACATATCCATCCCTAGAAAGTTTTAAATGGATTGTTTTTAAATGACTGAAAATGTTTACTGTATTGAATTATTAGAAGATAGCAATGGACCATTGAGAATAAATGATATAAAACTAAACTCATTTCCTAACATTAGTTAAGTCAAAGGAATTCTGATGATGAAGTGTGTTCATTTTCTCCAAGAATTTTACAAAGCCTATCATGATATTCTTGTGGTCAAGGTGGAAAAATGTTGCAGAACGGTAATCCTGTTAAATATATATCAAATCTTTGAAATAATCATTTCAAAAGGGTTAATTAATGGATCCATGAAAACTTAAGTGATGTTTCTGTGTTTTATCACAGGACACAGTTCTTGTTCCTACCTGTCCCTAACATTAATTATCATTGTATATAAAAACATGGAATATATGTTTATCAGTGTTATAAATAACATAAAACCTGGAGTGATACATAATACATTAGTTGGGTATGAATGGAAAAGATTTCTATTGCCAAATTATGGAGGTCATAATGGGTACATATAAAGCTCCAGGTATGGTTTGATAGAATTAACTTCATATGTCTAAGAGAGAAGAAACCTAACCTAAACACAGTTACTAAGAGAAAAAATAAACTGAGATCATTAATTGATAATTTGAATAAATTAACCTTCAAAGTCTGAGGCTAAACAGCATGTAAAACATACCATGGTTAAATGTGACTTTATTGGCATGTCATCCAATAAAAACAGTGTTGGCTATAGAGGAAATTTCAAGTTGTACAACTTGTCCAAGTTGTACAAGTAAACAACTCTTGTTTGCTCATAATATCCATACCCAAATCTGTTTTTTTTTTTGCATTTCTGGTTTAATAGTACTGCATGCCCTTGTTTCCCATGTCTACCCAGATCCTGAATATCTGTGACCAGACACCAAGCCTGGAAAACTCTATGTAGGATGCTTGAAAACACAAATGGAAGCAAAATATTTACTCATTGGAGTCAGTGAAAGCAGTAGTAATCTCACTGATATTATACTTGTAATATTATTTTTCTGTTCTGAGAACCGTACTATAGTAAATAGGAAATAGAAATAAGTAAACAGAAGGATAAAATATCTGGAAACCGTATCATTTAAGGAATGATAGAATCAGAGTGAAATTTTATGAGAAAACCACCTTAAAAAGTAGTGGATGTCCTATGATCAAAGAATTCAAATGACATTTGGGTAACCATCGCACAAAATACAGTATAAAATGTTACTGTTCTGTGTGGAAGGTTAGACTTTGTTCCAGTCTAATATTTTTTTCTATTTTCTCTTTGTTACAACAATAGAGGACATAAATTAACTTTTACCTATTATTTTCACAGTGTTCTTAACAGTGTATTGAATGGGGTAATGACAATTTATCAAAAATGTCATTCTGAGCCTAAGCCAGGTTGCTGTATGTCTGGCTGAGTTCTCCTATTACAGAGACTTGTATTGTAAAATAAATGTTGTCAGCAATCCATTGTGCTTCCTAAAAATGTATTAGTATATCACCCACTATACTGCCTAACACATCACAAGCAACAGAAACCCAATTCAAACTTGCTTAAGAGGGAAAGAAAGAGAGAGGGAGAATTATGCTCATTTTACCATTTTTCATTAAAAGTGGTATAATAGTGACATTTAATTTTGTTATTCTTTCTATATTAGCTGCAATTTTTACATACAGAAAGAATCGTTATCAACTTATGGTTATCCTGAGGTATATTTATACTGAAAAGGTGGGATAAATGCTTGATCCTTGCTCTTTATTTACAAATTTTGTACTTTTTTTCATAGATCTTGTACATATTTTGTTAGATTTATATCTAAGTATTTCATGTTTTGGGGTGCTAATGTAAACGATACTGTGTTTTTAATTTCAAATTCCACTTGTTTATTACTAGCATAGAGGTAAGTAATTGACTTTTACATATTAACCTTGCATCCTGCAACTTTGCTATAATTGCTTATTAGGTCCAGGAAGGTTGTGTGTGTGTCTTTCAGATTTTCTCATAGATGATCTTGTCTTCTGCCAACAAACACAATTTTACTTCTTCCTTCACATTCTGTATATCCTTTTTTTTCCCCTTTTGGTGTCTTATTGCATTAGCTAGGACTTCCAGTATGATAATGAAAAGCAGTGGTGAGAGGGGACATCTTTGCCTTGTTCCCCATCTTAACAGAAGAACTGCCAGTTTCAATTCTTTAAGTACGATGTTAGTTGTAGATTTTTTTGTCAATGTTCATTATCAAATTGAGGAAGTTCCCCTCTATTCCTAGTTTACTGAGAGTTCCTGTCATGGATGGTATTCTGTTTTGTCAAGTGTATTTTCTGCATCTATTGATATTACTGTGTGATTTTTCTTCTGTAGTCTATTGACATGATACATTAATTGATTTTCAAATGTTGAGCCAGTCTTGCATATCTGGGATAAATCCCAGTTCTTTGTAGAATATAATTATTTTTATACATTGTTGGATTCTATCTGCTAATATTTTCTTGAGGATTCCTGTGTATATGTTCAAGATACATATGAATCTGTAGTTTTCATTTCTTATAACATTTTTGTGTGGTTTGGGATTAGGATGATAGATGGCCTCGGAGAATGAGTTAGGAAGTAATCCTTCTGTTTTCTAAAAGAGATTGTAGAGAATCGATATACTTTCTTTCTTAAATGTTTGGTAAAATTCACCAGTGAACCTTGTTTTATTTTTTGTCTGTTTAAAGAAAGTTTTTACTATTAATTTAATGTCTTTAATAGATATATGCCTATTTGGGTTGTCTATTTATTCTCATTTGAGTTTTGGCAGACTATGTCTTTCAAGGAATTGGTCCAGTTCATCTAGGTTATCAAATCTGTATAGAGTATTCCCTTTTTATCCTTTTAAAGTCCATGGGATCTAAAGTGGAAGTTAAACTCACAGAAGTGTAGAGACATCCCCAAAGACTGGGACTTCCCTGGAGATGTTATCTCTTAGGCTTGTGAGACTCCAGCAATTCACTGATTGTAGTTCAGGTTTTCCCAGCCCAGTAGTGGTTCCCACAGAGATGGGTTTCTGCTCCAATAAGGTGTGATTATCTGTATCTGCCTGTCTGTCTGTCCACCTTTGGCATCAGAGGTTTGCCCTATGACCTCACTTCTCTGATGGATCTAAAAATCTTGTTGATTTTTTAGTTTGTTCAACTTGTTGTTAGGATGGAGTGACAACTTCTATGTTTCTTGAAAGACCAGAAATCAGAAGTGCCAATTATCTTTTAAAATCTTATTTATAAAATAAGTAGTTGTTTTAATCCTACTTATATACTTTATATATTTGTATAACATTTCTTCGCATAGATTCAAATTTCCATCTGTTGTCATTTTTATTTTTCCTGAAAGATTTCCTTTTACATTTCTTGTAGTGCTGGTCTGGTGTGATTAATCCTTTTATCTTTTATATGTCTTTAAATTATTTTGCTTTCATTTTTGAAAGGTATTTTCACTGTGTTTAGAATTCTAGGTTGACAGGTTAAGTGTTTTAAAGATGTTCCTCCACTGTCTTTTACCTTGCATTAAAAATCCAACAAATGATCACAATCCATCAAACAGTGGTATAAATTCGGATTGATTATATCCTCAGAAGATAATGATTTATTCATTTCTTAGGCTTCCACCCTGGAGGAAGGGTACTGATATTTAAAACAGAAACCGCATGTGCAAAGTGGACCGTACTATGTCTAATAAGAGAGATATGTTTAAGAAACCCAACCATGAAGTATGTCACAGAATAGCTAAACTCAAATAGTTGTAGTATTAATTCATTCAGCCTTAGCTCCAAGACTAAGATCATAGATAAACTGATCTCACGGTAACTTCACATAATCTGAATGTGCCAGCAACCTGCTTAGTTTACAACTTATCAACAATTCCTTAGGCCCCCAAGCCCTTTATGTATCCTTCCATAAATTCTCCCATTCTAAGATATCTCATACCTCTGGAGTGCATTTCTTTTCATGTAGCAAGCTCAATAAACCTAGCTTTATTTATTCATTTAAATATATGTAATACTAAAATTCTTACTCCCTAGTTGTGGTAGACTCAATAATGGGCCCCAACAAGATCTATGTCCTACTCCCTGTGAGCACATTACCGTGCATAGCAAAAGGGACACTGCAGTTGTGACTAAATTAAGGATTTTGAGATGGAAAGATTATACAGGCAAGCCCGTAATAATCACAAGGATACTTATGAGAAAGAGGCAAGAGAGTCTTACATGGAGAGGAGGCAATGTGATACTGGAAGCGGAGGAACAGAAAAGTACTTTGGAAATTGCTGTGCTGTTGGCTTTGAATATGGAGCATGTGGCCATGAGCCCAAGAACGTAGGTGGCCTCTAGAACTAGAAAAGGCAAGGAAAGACATTCTTCCCTAGAACCTCCAGAAGGAAGCAGCCTTGTGAACTTACTTTAGAATTCTGACCTCCAGAACTGTAATAAATCTGTGTGGTTTTTAAGTCTCCAAATTTGTGGTGATTTGATGCAACAGCAATAAGAAACTAATACGCTAAAGACATTAAGATGATTTCTTACCTGTGTGTGTGTTTGCACATGTGCACATACTTTCAGAATCAACATGCCAATGTTATAATATTAATAACAACATGATTACACAATCAGTTTAAGGATTATTTTGCAGTTTGTTTCATCTTAGGATATAAATCTCATGGTGGATATACAATTCCTTATTTTAAAATTTTATTTAAAGTTTCTCTGTATATTTAAGCCACGAATGTCCTACAGAGTTAGATTTACTTGCTTCATTTTCACAGGCTCCAGACGCGCAGGCTCAGCAGCCATGGCTCACGGGCCCAGCTGCTCCGCGGCATATGGGATCCTCCTGGACCAGGGCACGAACCCGTGTCCCCTGCATTGACAGGCGGACCCTCAACCACTGCGCCACCAGGGAAGGCCTGTTACAATTTTTTAGGTGTTGCTCTCTTTGTCTAATTTTGCTTTTATGTTCTTTCCTAATTATGTAAAATATTTCCAGATTTTCAAAGTCAAATTTAAAAAATAAGATACCTTTAGGGAAGTCTATATTCAATTCCTGTCCTTTCCACTTTGGAATATTCCTTCCCCAACAAGGATTCTCACTTATGTTACTGGCCTTGACAAGAGGACATTTCTTTTCTGCTTTCCTATCTCACAGCATGATCTTTCTTCGCAATCAAAAAAAAAAAAAAATCATTTCCTCTTTTTCAAGGAATTGCTCCAGGAGTAGTATTCTTTATTCTCCCTCTTATCTTCCCTCATAAAACAAATATTTTACTATTAGCATGTCCATTAACGACTCCTTTTATCCCTATCCTTCTTTTTCAGTCATCCACAGAGCATTTATGCCTATTGGTATAGTAAATGTAAATGCATGAAAACTGATTACATGGTTTGACATGTCATTCAGCCTAACAGATAATCTGCAGAATGGGAGATATGCTGGCCTCGACAGAGTTCACCCATCCTTAAGAGTGAAGAAATAGGATCTCATCTATTTCACAAAGAAGGCTATTTCTTGTTTTTACTTTATAAGATTAATTATTTTTACCTCTCCCAGTGTCAACAAACTCTCGATTTTTTAATACCTCCCATCCTGCCCAGGCCCCTACTTTTTAACAGTAAAAGAGGGAGTGGAGTGTCCTTTGCAATGATTATTTGGATTCTACTCTAATTTCTCTCTTTTAAAAAATTTATTCTTTTCTCTTTCTTAAACATAGGTGTTTGTTCACAATTAAGCAAAATAAATAATTTATTATCTATATGAAAGTCTTAACACAAATACATTTTCTTTCCTCATTTTGTATATTCTACAATAATATAATTTATTTACCATGCTACCCAGGCTTAGAATTGTGAATCAACGGCAGCATCACCTACCCTATAAATGTGTACTATGGGCTATTATTTATTTTACACATACATGTATTTAATCTCTACATAATAGATTTTTTTTTCCAGTTTTACAGATGATACAACTGAGAATCAGAGAAATTAGAAAATTAAACAGTTTGAACAAATTTGCTGAGATATCAAGTAGTAGAGTCAGAATTCAGACAAATGTCTCTTAGGCTCTTAAGGCAATAACTGTGCCACTTCACTAGGCTTTTTCAGTTCAAATTTGTAATTATAAAATTCAGTTTATTTTTCTGTAACAATACCTTCATTAAAAAAGAATAAACCTTTAAATTCATTTTATGTTTAGAGACAGTTCAGTGGTTAACAGTACATGCTCTGGAAGCAAACTGTTGGGTTCAAATTTCAGCTCTGCTAAATGTGTGTTCAACTTTGACCAAATTATTTATAATTCACGCAGGATATCCTTGCATATATTATGGTTTTAAGGTTGAATGTTTTTATTCAAGCAATTATCTCTTTATCTTACATTCTTACTATTTTTCCCATGAATTATGTCAAAACTCTATTGCTATCCCTGCCTCTGGTCTCAACCTGACACCCTTGGACAAAATAATCTTCTACAAGACACAAATACAATATCAGTGTTTGAATTTTTATTTGAATGATTTCTGACCTCTATTAACAGAGACTCTGGGGATTATATCTGATCTTTAATTTTTCACCCAGGGCCAGGATAGAGGGATGAGTAACAGTCAAAGTTTAGTGAAAAAAAGTTGGTAACAACTCATCTCCTGCACTTCTGCACTCAACTTCTGCAAGGCAGCCCACCACCCCTTCCCAACAGAAGACTTATCATCTTGGGAACATTCCTATATATTTTTTGTTTTCTTACAGAAAATAAAGGAAAAAACTCTCTTCACAGCATGTGGCTTTTAATTATCACTTTTATTTATTCTTTAAACTATAGCTATACTATATTAGTATAGCTATACTAAGTATACAGTGTATACTAAACTATAGCTATACTTTTTTTTCTTTTTTTTTTTGCGGTATGTGGGCCTCTCACTGCTGTGGCCTCTCCCGTTGCGGAGCACAGGCTCCCGGATGCACAGGCTCAGCGGCCATGGCTCACGCGCCCAGCCGCTCCGCGGCACATGGTATCCTCCCGGACCGGGACACGAGCCCGAGTCCCCTGCATCGGCAGGCGAACTCCCAACCACTGCGCCACCAGGGAAGCCCCTATACTAATATTTTTAACACTTCTGGTATTTAAAGTAAACTGCTCTCAGAAGCAGGAAACTTACTGTAAGTAGATAATTTTCCTGGCTATCTAACTTCTGAAAAAAATTTTAATGAAAAAATATTGTATCTTTTCACAGAACTACTAAGGAAGATTTATTTCTTCAAGAAAAAATTAAAATCCCTTTAACCTCTCTTCCAAGACCCTCTGTAATCTTGCCCCATATGAATGGTTAATACAATCTTCCAGTGCTCTCTCTTCTCAACTCTTCATTGTAACCTAAGCAATTCCACTCACTTTACCTTACAAGATCTTTGCTTTATTGCTACATTTGTGCCTAAACCTGTGATTCAACTATTCTCATATATTACCTTGTACTTCTTACATGTCTATATTTTATGACCCTAAATGTTTTGTAAACTCCTTTAGGAGACTTCCTGAGAGAAATGTGTGGAGACTGCTTCATATATGCATACTGCTTTGAATATAGTATATACTCAATTAATAGTTGTTAATGATTGATTGAATTCATAAATACACTAATGAATATGTTGAACATATTGTATCTTCTCATTATCTACTGATCATTTATATGTAAAATATAAGACTTTTGAATCCTCTCAACTTTTATGTGTTCTTTTGAACTCTCTCAAATTTTATGTATCCAACTGTCATGGAAGGATGATTGCATGTCAGAAATACAAAGGCCCCTCTGTTCATACAGCACTGGTACAAAGCCCAGTGTGCAGCAAACTCCTAAATTTTCTGAAACATTTCTAGTCTATTGCTTTTCCATTTGCTCTAAACTCATAGAAGAATCTCTTCATAATATGTCGCTGAAATTCTCTTTTCAGCTTGTTTCTTGTGACTACATGGTGCCTACTTTTCTCCTCCTTCCTCCTAATTTTTTCCACACCTCTAACCAAAAACAGACATACTCCCCATTTACAGGACTGCAAGAAGCCTGTGCCCTACATACAAAAAAAGTCACTCGCACTCTGCATTATAGGCAACATCCCATTGCCTGTATCTTCAAAATGCTCATGGCTGTTCCAATGCGTAAGGACAGGAGGAGAAGTGTGAGGGCTGGAGACTCAGCATCATAACAAATTTCCATTACATACAGTCTTCAGTGTATTTTACAAAAATGGTAGCCCATATGATCAAAACCCAGAGCCCTGAAAGGGACTCGCGCAAGTGAGGGACCCAAAGCTTCAACTCCATTTGCTTTAATATTATTTGCCTCTGGTCCTAGAGGTCAAGTGAGAGGTCCTGAGTGGAGATACAGATGTGGCGGTTCTGACATACAAAGCATACACATTACCATGAGTTGAGACAAGATGCTAAAGGTGTGGGTGTGAATCTCGGTAGAGGATTGAAGAGGAGCAAGTACTAAGCCCAGGGGGTGGGGAGAAGTCTCCAAAATTAAGATGTAAGAGAGATGAGGAAAAATGGGCCAAGAGGAGTCAGGAGAAAGTAATGAGAATGTGTGAAAAACAACCTGACAGTCAAGTAGAGAAGGTTCTTTAAGGAGAAGGAACATGTGTGTCAAAGGCTGGTCACAAATCAAGCAAGAGGGGAACTGATTCTAGTCCATTGGATTTAGCAAAGCAGAAGTCGCTAGTGTTGAGTGCAGTTTCAGTGAAGTGGTTGGGGACTACAGCTCGCTTGGAGCTTGTTGAAGACACAACGTGGGGAGACGAATCAGAGAGAGTGAGAGGAAAGGTAGGCATGGAGTGGCTTCAAGAAAAGGTTTCGTTTCTAAAAGGAGGAGTGGAGAAATAGCAGCATGTTTTTATGCTTCCAAGAATGACCTAGTAAACGGGGAAATGGTGATTTAGAAGAAGAGAGAGGACAGCTACTAGAATAATGTCTTCTTTGATTTGAGAAGGGATATGATCTAGTGCCCACAGAGAGGACAGACTTTGCATATGACCATGGATAGTTCATTTACGAAAGTAGACAGTATGGCAGAGCACGTGGATGTACGTTCTGGTAGATGACTTGATATGGTGACGGTGGCCTTGGCATTATCTTTGTTTCAGAGTCCACAAAAGAGCAAGCTGATCAGCTGACAGAGAAGGTGAGTTAGCAGGTGTTGGAAATTTGAGGAGAGAAGGTGGTGACAGCTGTCTAGGAGACTGGGAATATCAGTAGACTAGGGAAACAGGGATTCTTGTGTCTGTGCTCCATAGAAGTTTGCACTAACCCTTATTTTAGCAATTTTTATAGTGCTTTGCAAGTGTGTTGTTTGTCTTCCTCATCAGAGTGTGAATTTCTCCAGGGCAAGAATAATCGTTCTTAGTTTTCTGTCTGCTACAGCATTTCTCAGCCTTTTTGGCCCAGGAAAAAAAAAAAAAGGATGCACTTACTCATGTGCTTTGTTAAATACTTCATAATCCATCAATGTGTGTTGAGCCTCATAAAAGCCATAAATCTACACTTGAGGGGGTACCCCCATTTATCATTACCCCCATTTATATTCCGTATGTGCACAAAAGTGTTGGTTAATCATCGAATACAAATCAGAGAGGTGATATTGGCTCATAAGTTGACAGAGATAGTTAGTGACAGATGGAAGCTCTTAATTAGGCTTTATTAGTAGACAAAAATTGCTCTTTCAACTAACTTGAACTACATATAAAGACATTTATTATACCAGAACTCCATTATAGGAAATATAGCAATTATTTTGTAATAACTTTAAATGGAGTATAATCTATAAAAAGTTGACTCACAAGTTGTACACCTGAAACTAATATAATATTGTAACTCAACTACACTTCAAAAAACAAACAAAAAACAACAAAAGAGCTCCGTTGTAATACTAGCTTCTGTGGACTCCAATATAAGGAGTATCTACCTTGAATTCTAACAGAAAAGTATAGAATGTCTTTCTTCTAACCACTGTTTTATCTATAAGAGAGACTGTTAAATGCTTAAAATTGAAATGTAATGTTAGATAGAAAGCAGTAAAACATGCTGCTATCTTATAAAATCACCCCTGGAAGTTGGTTGCACTTACTAATTTCCTTCTCTTTTAAACACTGATGGCAAAATATATTGATATATAACATTTCTGCTAAAACCCAACAATAGTACTCAATTTTTACATTTTTATAAAGATAAGGCAGAAAAAGTCACAATTTCAACTCTCGAATCTATAAGGCAGTATAAAATTAGAAAGAAAAAAGCCTTTTGATCACATTTTCGTAATAGGAAAATTTTCAGTACCACTAGTGATTGTATGAGAAGAAGATAGGGAGTGGCTGGGAGCACAAAATCAGGAGGTGGACTTCTGAGTTTGAATCCTGGCTCTGCCACTAAGCAGCAGTCTAAGTCCTCAGGGTAAAAGAATAATAATATCTATGTCAGAGGATTAGTAAATTAATTAATTAATTAATTTAAGTGAATAAATATATGTCAAATGTTTGAAATAGTGCCAGGCACAATATAGGTGTTAAATAATGCAAACTATCATATAATTATCAAAGACTTAAAGATTATACCAATAATTCAAAGTAAAAATTCTCATTTCTTCAAATCATCAAAATGCACATACTCTGGGAAAAACATCCTTTTGAAAACATCTGCAAATAACCATCGTCTCAGTTAGCTACACAGTTATTCTACTTGGAACTCCCTTCACTATCATCCTCTCTTGTGTTGAAATCTCCCTTATGCCGAATTCCCTGTTTTGTGCATACCACATCTTCCTCATGACTGGTTCACACCTTAATAAGGATGGAAAATTTCTCACCAGCTTTCTAAGAAAGCACACATAGGAAGTAAATGTTTTAAATTCTTGCACTCTTTCAAACACCTTTATTCTCTGTTTACTCTTGAGTGGAAATTTGGCTAGGTGTAGGACTGGGTTGGAAATTATTTTCAGAATTCTGTTAGCATTGCTCCATAATCTTTTAGCTTCCAGCTTTCCTGTAATTATGGAAACATGACCCTGGCATGTAACTTGATCTTTTATAGACCATCCGTTATCTACCTCTGGAAAATCTGAGAGCCTCCAATGTTCCAACGTCTCCAATGATCTGAGATTTCAAAATGGGTTTTATTCATTGGCACTGAGTTGTCCGTTTTAACCTAAGAATCCATGCGATTGGTTTCTGGGC
Source organism: Neophocaena asiaeorientalis asiaeorientalis (assembly GCF_003031525.2). Lineage (NCBI taxonomy): Eukaryota > Metazoa > Chordata > Mammalia > Artiodactyla > Phocoenidae > Neophocaena > Neophocaena asiaeorientalis. The sequence goes on along the minus strand of NW_020174425.1, from coordinate 2,383,943 downwards.
ATTTTCTTTTAACATTTCTTTGATATTTTCCTCCTCTCTCTTTTTTCCATTTATTCTGGAACTCTTACTAGTAGCATGTAAGCCTGCCAGATCCTCTAATTGTCTTATATTTTTTAACTTATTGTCCATTTCTTTGTCTTTTATTCCACTTCTTCAATTCAAAAATGTACTGAATTTTTAATTTCTATGTTGTTTTTAATTCTAAGGGCTTTAAAATTTTTTCCAATTATTCATTTTGACATATAGTTCTTATATACATGTAAAATCAATTTTTGTCTTGTTTCTCTGAAAATATTGATTATAGATTTATTGATATTTTATTCTCTTTCTAGTATTGTCTGTGTTCCCTGAGGTATATTTTTCTGGTTTTCTTTTTTCTTCTTATGAAGGAGGTTAAATCCTATATTTCATAATAGAGGATTTCCTCAAATATCTGCTTGTCCTTGCTGTCCATTCATATTAAAGACTAAAGCTCTGTTAAAATTAAATATAAAATGGAGAATAGACTTGAAAATTCTCTGAGCAGATAAAACCATTTAAGCTACATAAGCTTGTTTTATAAACATAAGCAAAACTTAACTTTTTTCTTGTGAATGCTTCTGATAATCATAAAGGAAACTCGAATCATTTTCATAAAACTGGTATAAGATATTCACTTTTAACCAATCCCCGGCCATCTGGGAACCCTCATTGTAATAGTCAATCATTGTAAAGGTTAAACAACTTCCTCATTTTCATGTTATAAGCCATCCTGTAACATCATGCCCCTGAGCTTCATGTCAGTTTGGAGTTTGAAAACTCTTACTAAATACTATTTTACTAGTCTAGTGGTTTTAATTTTGTTATTTCTGGATTTTTGACTAAAAATGACTGGACATTCTATAAGTAGTGATGGGAATCATTAGATGCTGGGCTTCACCATGAGAAATTAGGTGAGCACCAAATTATCGCATTCAGGTACCCAGTAAATATCGGTATCTGGAAGCTAAAATGTTTCTCCAGGGAGAAATCTTCCACCTTTTCTATTGGGATACAGAAATCTGGCTATAAGCATTCCGGAAGACACCCAGAGGAGGGATCTGGAGGTCTCCAATCACTGTGTAGGTTTACTATGCCTGTAATTAGTCTAATATCTCATTCTCTTTAGCTTGGTACCAGAGAAAATGAATCTCATTTCTTGGTAAAGTGGAGGAGGAAAGAGCCTGGTTAAGTTAGGATGGGTAGCAGAGCAGGCTCACATTTTCTCAGTTAATTCCTATCAATTAATCACGATCCACCAGAGCCACTTCTTCAGGGAAGACTTCGATTTACTTCCTCAGCTCCACAGTGTAGGTTAAGTCTCTCTCTTACGGGCTCTCAGAATACTGGGCATCTTTACAGTAAAGCACACTTCACTGTTAACTATAGATTTAAGTGTGATATATGAACATATAGACACAGATTTAGATGGTTTTCAATCCAGAATTCCTTTAGTTCAAACTTGAAACAAGGTCAGTGGATCGGTACCGACATAAACAAGAATATTTTCACTTTCAGTTTTTCCCCACAGAATCTCTAAGTGTATTGCAAGTCTATTTTCTCAAGACGGGGGCAGGTTTCATAATACTGTTGGTGATAACTGCTCTAAGACCAACGGTGGTGTGAGGAAGCAGTGGGAGTACAGCTGTCCCCACCCCTGAAAACGCTGCGCCAGTGGAGAAGCACTACGGTCAGGATTTGCATCATACGTCATCCCTGCCCTGGAATTCAATGAAGCAGGTGACAGCAAGTAAGAACAAGAGCTCCATAATTTTAGAGGTGAACACAGGCAGTCCTGCCCTTACCTCCTAGTGATTTAAAAATAAATAAATGAATACACTTTATTTTTATAACAATTTCACTTTCACAGCAAAATGGAGCAGATGGTACAGAGGTTCCCTGGCACCTCTGCCCCTACATACTCACTGCCTCCCTCACCAGCTTCCTACACCAGAGTCTCACATTTGTTACAATGACACATCATAATTACCCAAAGTCGAAGGTTTATGTAGGGTTCACTCTTGGTGTTCTATACCTTATGGTTTTGAAAAATGTGTAATAGCATGTATCCACCATTATAGTGCCATGCAGTATAGTTACACTGCCTTTAAAATCCTTTGTGCTCTTATGGTTGGAATCATACAGTATGTAGCCTTGTAATATTGGCTTCTTTCACTTAGTACTCTGTATTTAAAGTTCCTCCATGTCTTTTCATGGCTTGATGGTTCATTTACTTTTTTTTGTTTGTTTGTTTTTAATTTTTATTGGAATATAGTTGATTTACAAGGTTGTGTTAGTTTCAGGTGTACAGCAAAGTGAGTCAGTTATCCATATACATATATCCTCTATTTTTTTAGATTCTTTTCCCATATAGTGGTGTTTTTGTTTGTTTGTTTGTTTGTGGTATGCGGGCCTCTCACTGTTGTGGCCTCTCCCGTTGCAGAGCACAGGCTCCGGACGCACAGGCTCAGCAGCCATGGCTCACGGGCCCAGCCGCTCCGCGGCATGTGGGATCTTCCCGAACCGGGGCACGAACCCACGTCCCCTGCATCGGCAGGCAGACTCTCAACCACTGCGCCACCAGGGAAGCCCTCATTTACTTTTAATACTGAATAATATTCCATTGTCTGGATGTACCAAAATTTATTCATCCATCCACGTACTGAAAGATACCTTTGCTGCTTCTAATTTTTGGCAGTTACAAATAAGGCTTCTACAAATATCCATGTGCAGGTTTTTGTATGAACATGTTTTCCACTCCTCTGAGCAAATACCAAGGAATACAATTGCTGGATCATAGAGTAAGTATATGTTTAGCTTTGTAAGAAACTGCCAAACTGTTTTCCAAGGTAACTGTACCATTTTGCATCCCCACCAGCAATGAATGAGAGTTCCTGTTGTTCCACGTCCTCACTGGTATTAGTATCATTTTGGATTTTGGTCACTCTGATAGTTGTGTAGTAGTATTTCATCGTTTTAATGTGCAATTCCCTAAAGATACACAATGTTGAACATATTTTTATATGCTTATGACATCCATATATCTTCTTTGGTGAAGTGTCTGCTTAGGTCTTTTGCTCATTTTCTAATCAAAATTTTGTTTTCTTATAATTGATTTAAGGGTAATTTGTATATTTTGGAAAGCAGTCCTTTATCAGATATGTGTTTAGCAAATATTTTCTCTCAGCTTGTGGCTTGTCTTATTCTCTGTACAGTATCTTTTGCAAAGCAGAAGTTTTTAGCTTTAATGTAGTCCAGCTTACCAATTATTTCCTTCATGGATCATGCCTTTGTTATCGCATCTACGCACCCCAATGTTCATAACAACACTATTTACAATAGCCAAGACATGGAAGCAACCTAAATGTCCATCGACAGGTGACTGGATAAAGAAGATGTGGTACATATATACAATGGAATACTACTCAGCCATAAAAAGGAATGAAATAATGCCATTTGCAGCAATATGAATGGACCTAGAAATTATCGTACTACATGAAGTTAAGTCAGAGAAAGACAATCACCATATGATATCACTTATATGTGGAGCCTAAAAGAATGATACAAATGAACTTATTTACAAAACAGAAACAGACTCAGACACAGAAAACAAACTTATGGTTACCAAAGGGGAAAGGGGCAGGGAGGGAAAATTAGGAGTTTGGGACTAGCAGATACAAACTACAATATATAAAATAGATATGCAACAAGGTCTTACTTTATAGCACAGGGAACTATATTCAATAACTTGTAATAAACTATAATGTAAAAGAAACACATTAAAAAATAAAAGCCATCATTGTGCCCAATGTCATCTAGATTTTCTCCTAAATTATCTTCTAGTAGTTTTATAATTTTTACTTTCCATTTAGTACTATGAACTATTTGAGTTAACATTAATGAAAAGTGTAAATTTTGTACCTAGATTCATTTGTGTGTGTGCATGCATGTGTACACATGGATGTCCAGTATTGTTCTAGCATCATTTGTTGAAAAGACCATTTTTTTCTCCATTGTGTTGTTGCCTTTGCTCCTTTCTGAAAATCAGTTGACTATATTTATGCAGGTCTATTTCTGGGCTTTTTATTCTATTTCATTGATCTGTCTATTGTTTGCCCACACTACACTGTCTTGATGAGTGAGGCTTTATAGTAATGTCTTATTGCATTAGCTAGGACTTCCAGATTGATGCTGAAAATCTACAGGAGGAACATCCTTGCCTTGATCCTGCTCTTAGTGGGAAAGCTTCTAGTTTCTCACCATTAGGTATGTTAGATGTAGGTTTTTTGCAGATGTTTGTTATCAAGTTGAGGAAGCTCGCATCTATTCTTAGTTTGCTGAGAGTTTTTATCACGGATGGGTGTTGTATTTTGTCAAATGCCTTTTCCGTATCTATTGATATGATTATGCGGTTTTTCTTTTTTACCTTGCTGGTGCAATGGATTACGATCAATTGATTTCCAAATGTTGAACCAACCTTGAATATCTGGGATAAATTCTACTTTTCCATGGTATACAATTATTTCTATACCTTGTTAGATTCTATCTGCTAATATTTTGAGGGTTATTGCATATATTCATGGGAGATATAAGTCTGTAGTTTTCATTTTCTACAATGTCTTTGTCTGGTTTTGGTATTAGGGTAATGCTGGCCTCATGAATGCATCAGGAAGTATTCCTTTTGCTTCTATCTTCTGGAAGAGATTGTAGAGGACTGGTATAATTCCTTCCTTAAATGTTTGGTAGAATTTACCAGTGAACCCATCTGACCTGGTGCTTTCTCTTGTGGAATGTTATTATCTATTGATTTAGTATCCAAACCGTAATAAGACCTCAGCAAAACACTGGATAAATCTGTTTAATCATTGTGAACCAACTTGTGAAATCTGTTGCTGGGGTAACTTGACCTAGAGCATGTTGATCAAATAGCTAATTATCCTAAACAAGTTAGTGTATATAAATTAGTTAAAATACATTTGCAGCATTCACAAGTGCTAAGATTTAGCAAGTGACCAGGCTGCTATCTGTGACTCTGTGTGTAAAGTTCTAGCCTTGGGAGTCATGCCACAGCACCTTTGTTGAAAGTATTATTTGTTATGAAGATTACAGAACCAGAGATTCTTGCTATGTCATCCTGTTTTTTCCTAGAAAAATATAAAACAACAAAAAAGTAGCTTTGACTACAAAGCAAGAAATATATAATAATAATGTTTACATTAGTAAGTTCAGGTCTTATTTTAAGTTTATTATAGGAAATATCTGAATAGGAGTTTTTGCTTGGAATAGTGTTAGATATCCTGTCTATTAACAGGAAAGTTCTGGTAGATAAATGGAGGAAGACAATAGCGATGGAAGAATGGCAATTTTCATCATGTCACAAGATAACCTGGAAAATGGAGGTGGTTAGCTACAGAGAGGATTACTCTACAAGTAATGGAGTTAAAAGTGTAAAAGAAAGACAAAAACAAAACATTTCTTTCAGAAAAGGTGAAATTCGAGGAGCCAACCTAAATAGGAGTCCAAATGTCTGAAGCTGTCCATGTATATAAAATGTTTGTAAAGAAGTATAATATTACTTATACTCTATTGGAAAATATATATATTTAAAGATGGTTTTACAGGGCTTCCCTGGTGGCGCAGTGGTTGAGAGTCTGCCTGCCGATGCAGGGGACGCGGGTTCGTGCCCCGGTCCGGGACGATCCCACATGCTGCGGAGCGGCTGGGCCAGTGAGCCATGGCCGCTGAGCCTGCATGTCCGGAGCTTGTGTTCCACAACCGGAGAGGCCGCAGCAGTGACAGGCCCGCGTACCGCAAAAAAAAAAAAAAAAAAAAAAAAAAAAAGATGGTTTTACAAAAGCCGGAATGCCATTCTCATATTTTGACCCAGAAAATTATTTCCAATAAAAAATATATTAGGCATGGAGATTTATATATAAGGATGTTCATCAGAGTGTTATTTAAATGAGTAAAATGGTGAAAAAACTTTAAGTAACCAACAATGTAAGACTGGACTATACATTCTAAACAATTTAATCCCATAATACAGCACAAGCATTAAGTATCATGCTGGAGAATAATACTAGTGACAACTGAAAATATTCATGATGTTAAATGGAAAGCCTTGAAAATATGCACGGTGTGACCCACCTCCTAGAGAAATGGAAATAAAAATAAACAAATGGGGCCTAATTAAACTTAAAATCTTTTGCACAGCAAAAGAAACCATGAACAAGACCAAAAGACAACCCTGAGAATGGGAGAAAATATCTGCAAATGAAGCAACTGACAAAGACTTAATCTCCAAAATTTACAAGCAGCTCATGCAGGTCAATAACAAAAACACAAACAACCCAATCCAAAAATGGGCAGAAGACCTAAATAGACATTTCTCCAAAGAAGATATACAGACTGCCAACAAACACATCAAAGGATGCTCAACATCATTAGAGAAATGCAAATCAAAACTACAATGAGTTATCATCTCACACCGGTCAGAATGGCCATCATCAAAAAATCTAGAAACAATAAATGCTGGAGAGGGTGTGGAGAAAAGGGAACACTCTTGCACTGCTGGTGGGAATGTGAATTGGTACAGCCACTATGGAGAACTGTATGGAGGTTCCTTATAAAACTACAAATAGAACTACCATATGACCCAGCAATCCCACTACTGGGCATATACCCTGAGAAAACCATAATTCAAAAAGAGTCATGTACCAGAATGTTCATTGCAGCTCTATTTACAATAGCCAGGTCATGGAAGCAACCTAAGTGTCCATCAACAGATGAATGGATAAAGAAGATGTGGCACATATATACAATGGAATATTACTCAGCCATAAAAAGAAATGAAATTCAGTTATTTGTAGTGAGGTGGATGGAAGTAGAGTCTGTCATACAGAGTGATGTAAGCCAGAAAGAGAAAAACAAAATACCATATGCTAACACATATATATGGAATCTAAGGAGAAAAAAAAAAGTTCATGAAGAACTTAGGGGCAAGAAGGGAATAAAGACACAGACCTACTAGAGAATAGACTTGAGGATATGGGAGGGGGAAGGGTAAGCTGTGACAAAGTGAGAGAGTGGCAATGGACATATATACACTACCAAACGTAAAATAGATAGCTAGTGGGAAGCAGCCACATAGCACAGGGAGATCAGCTAGGTGCTTTGTGACCACTTAGAGGGGTGGGATAGGGAGGGTGGGAGGGAGGGAGATGCAAGAGGGAAGAGATATGGGGACATATGTATATGTATAACTGATTCACTTTGTTATAAAGCAGAAACTAACACACCATTGTAAAGCAATTATACCCCAATAAAGATGTTAAAAAAAATATGCACGGTGTGATCACATATAAATGCAATCACACACACACTCAAAGAAAAGGCAGGAAGTATATACACAAGTATACTAGTGATTTTCATTTTAGTAATATAGCATTCTATAATTTTAATTTTTCACAATGAGTAGATAGTTTTGTAACAAGAAAAAAAGTAATGTGACATAAATACGCTGTTCAGCGGTGTTTGGAAAAGAATTTAAACCCTTCATCTGCCACACAACGAATCAGTTGCACAAACTGGAATAACGTTGACAGAAATGATAAACCTGAGCAGAGGCCTCAAAGGCAGATAGTAGAGCGGTGTTATCCACCTAACTTACTTAGGCTGGATCAATTTTATCACAAAATTCCAAGGGAGATTCAATTTCAGATCAAAGTTATATTGCTTCTACCCCAGAGATTTCTGCTTATCAGTTGCAGAATAATTAGGGATTTGAATCCAAAACTCCAGGTTCACAGAGAAAGGAAAAGAGAATATGTAAGCAAACACAGGAGAACAGATCTTCTTATCATCACCCTATGCAACCAGAATACCACAATTTTAAGAATAAAGTTATAAAAACAAAGCTACGGCTGATTATTTTACCACGAACTTTTCACAAGTTACCAAAATAGTGAAGATCATCTATCATTCAACTTAATTGTAATTTTACATTTAGAAACATAAAATGAACAAGGGCAACATACTTCATTGTATTCTTATCCTGGGAACATATGCTTCTAATGCAGTCAATTGATAAGAGAAAAGAAGTTATTTAGAAAAGTATTTTCCAGAAACTTTCTAAATATGATTTTTCCCCACACATCAGTGCATTCATTCGTTTATTCACAAACTTTAACCAACAATGATGTTCCAGGTGCTATATGAAGTGCTAAGGGTGATAACAGTACTTAGCTTATAGGATTTCCATGAATATCACATGAGATCCCATATGTAAATTTCTTACTACAGGGTGGGACCAATAGTAAGAGCTCAATAAATGTTAGCTATTGTATTCTACTACTACTAAACCTCACCTTCTAAAATTAGTATTCTTGTAAAGAATGGAAAGTACTATAGGTTGTCATTTTTCCCCAAGCCACTTGCTGTATTGTGCTATAAGTGAGCTTTTCTTAAAACAATCCTGGATATCTCCATATGATTCAAAAGTTGATGGTGTAATGATTATATGAACAAAGTAGCCCTCCAAATAGGTTGCCTAAATGATGTTAAACTATTAAATTACAAACTAAAATGCCCCACGTCAATCAATAATTAACATAATTTCACTGCCTTTAAACATTAAATTATGAAATTTCACCTACTTAATATGTTGACAGTCCCAAAGATATATATTTGATAAGGAAAATAGAGGGAAGAGAGTGTTTTTCTAAGTCGCAAAACTCAAATGTGATTAATGAACCACTCCAATCATTTGGTGCCTCAGCAAGGTGTGCATTTTCAGAAGACATTACCAAGTCCTAGACTGTGTTTCTATGAGTCTGCACACTGAGAGGCAAACCTTCTAGCATTTCAATGTAGTGATGTGAGAACACGGGACAATTTTCTAAGCTTCTACAAGCATAATAAAATCATGGAAGTTTAGTGCTAGATAATACCCTCTTCACAACACACTGCTTTGCCTATGGTGATGTGTTGTCCACATTTTATTTCAGATGTTTCAGATGGTCTCATTTTAAATGATTCATGAAAAGGTGATTGAGGGACCTTCCTTAGTTTCCTCAGCCTAGTAAGCATACCTAATAGAAAATGTTTCTGAAATTGCCTTGCTCATCTATGCTAATATATTTAACAGATAATCTATAAATAAGTACTTTGAAATGACTTTAATATTACCTAGATCATTTATTGAATGCCTATAAAACAATTAAAGTTATTAGGAAAATATACATAAAAGCATGATTAGGGTATTAGCTGTAACTTTTTTGGTATGTTTTAAATTTTTCACAATATTATTTTATAGAAATAAAGTGGGTAATAGCTAAAGCAAGTATAGCTAAATGTTGATAGTTTTTTTAAGCTAGATGAAAGGTGTATTTTTCTATTCTTTATCTATCCTCTACTCATATTTTAAAAAATATTTTCAAAATTGTTTTACTGGAGTATTTCAAAGCAAAATGCATATACCATGCCAACTCAGTCAGAAATATTCTGTATGTTTCTCAAAAACACAGATAATTTTCTTAAATAATCCAATATCATTATCACACTTAACAAATTTAAAATGTGCCTTATCTACTAACTAACCTACTTTCAAGTTACTTCAATTGCCCTTAAATAGTCAACTCATTCAAACTAGGATTGAGACAAGTTATACTCACTACATTCGATTCTTATGCTCATTTTTGTATTTTAAGTGTCTATCAATCTACAACAGCTTTTCTTTTTCTGTTTTGCATATCTGTTGTTATTTTTGTATGCAATATTCCTCTTTTAGAAACCACATTAGATGTCCAATGAATATCCCACATAACCGTGTTTGAGACTGCTTCCTTGATATGTCATTTAACTAGTCCCTTTAGTCCCTGAATTTCCTGTCAGTCTGATTTGATTCATTTTCTTTTTATTTTGTTTTGTTGACATAATAATACCGTGTAGGATCTGCAGCTCATTTGATATTAATTCTATCAGTAGGCACATACTGTCTGGCTTTCTCACTGCATGTTAGTGATGTCTAGTGATGCTAAAATTGTTTCACGAGTTCAGGAGGTGAAGACTATGTCAAGTTAAAGTTCCCAATCAACCTTTACTAATGGTTTTACTATCCATTGACTACTTGCCTGGATCAGTTTTTTCATTAGCGATGAAAATGGTAATTTTCCAATTTTATCATTCCTTCTGCATTTATTAGAATTATTATGTATAGAAGAACTTTCCCTAATTCATTCAAACTATTTGGTTACCCATACGATCCTTTTCATCAGCTTTTTAAAAATTTTTTTCAGTGTTTCCTTTTGCAAATTTAAGTAAATAAACTGTACATATTTTGATCTTCCATTTCTTACATGAAACTTTCTCTACTATACACACTGCTGTGTACATATATGTTAGCTATCACTCTATATGGAATCTAAAAACAACAACAAAAAATGGTCGTGAAGAACCTAGGGGCAGGACGGGAATAAAGACGCAGACCTACTAGAGAATGGACTTCAGGACACGGGGAGGGGGAAGGGTAAGCTGTGACAAAGTGAGAGAGTGGCATGGACATATATACACTACCAAATGTAACACCGATAGCTAGTGGGAAGCAGCCGCATAGCACAGGGAGAACAGCTCCGTGCTTTGTGACCACCTGTGAGGGTGGGAGAGAGACGCAAGAGGGAGGAGATATGGGGATATATGTATACATAGAGCTGATTCACTTTGTTATACAGCAGAAACTAACACACCACTGTAAAGCAATTATACTCCAATAAAGATGTTAAAAAAAAGAAAATTAAAAAAATTAATTGGTGGGCACAGATTGTCCTAATTCTTTTTCGCAGCTTCATAATTCATTGTGGTATGTACCATTATTTATGCAACCCACACCCTATTAATGGACAAATGGTTTATTCCTAATTTTTTGCTATTACAAATAATTGCAACAAATAATATTATATACAAGCTATTTTGTGGTTTGCTACTCTACCTTTGGGACAGATTCTAGAAGTGGAATTGTCTGGTCCAATATTTGATATCACTTTGCTAAACATTGCCAAAATATCTTCTACAGGAGTTGTAACACTTTGCATTCTTGCTGGCAATGTATGAGACTAGTTCACTACATACTCACCAGCTTGGTATGAGACTTTTTGTTTTGTTTTGTTTTGTTTTGTGTTTTTCCAGTCTGAGTGGTAAGAAATAGTATATCAGTACTGTTTTATTTATTTTTCTCTTTTTATGAGTGAATTTAAACATTCTTCCATGTCATTAAACATTCATGTCATTTGCAAATTGTATATTAAATTGCTGGATTATATTTCCTTCTCATTACGGAAGTTTTTTACATTTTAGAGATATTAATTATTTGCAATATAAATTACAAATTCCTAGTTTACCATTTGTCTTTTGACATTTTTCTATTCATTTCTTTGGTTTATTTAATTAAATGCATTATTCCCTTTTCACTATTACTTATCAATTTTGAATCATAATTAGGAAGGTTTAATTAGAGCCAGGCATTTCACCTCTGCTTTCTTCTAATACCTGTATAATTTTGTTTTCTTGTATTTATATATCTGATCCATTTGAGACTTATTTTCTTATACAATGTAATATATGAGTCTATATTTATTTTATTTTATTTCCTGAATAGAAATCTGTCTGTCATAATCCATTGATTTAAAAGATTAACTTATCCTCACTGATTTTCTATGTCAACTTTTCATAAATTATCAAATTCACTTTGGACTATTTCTGAAATTTCCCTACTGGTTTATTAGTCCATCTGTTCATTCCCTATTTTAGTCTTAAAGGCCTTATCATATATATATAATATTTATTAATATCATAACATGTTTTACAAATTTCTTAATTATTTATCCTTGTTTAATTTTTCCAACTTTATTGAGATATAATTGACCAATAAAATTGTATATATTTAAATTGTACAATGTGATGATTTCATATACATATACATTGTCAAATATTTACTACAATTAAGTTAATTAACCCATCTAACACTTCACATAGTTACCTTTTGTGTATGCGTGTGGTGAGTTATTAATTTCAGTCATCATGTTCTACACTAGATTCTCAGAACTAATTCATCTTATAACTGAAATTTTGTCCCCTTTGACCAATAGCTCCCCATCTCCCCCATCCTGCAGTCCCTGTCAACCATCATTCTACTCTCTGCTTCTATGAATTTAACTTTCTTACTTTATTTATTTATTCATTTTAGGTTCCACATGTAAGAGATATATAGTATCTGTCTTTCTCTGGCTTATTTCACTTAGCATAATACCTTCCAGGTTCATCCATGTTGTTACAAATGCTAGGATTTCCTTCTTTTTTATGGCTGGACAGTACTCCATTGTGTGTGTGTCATATCAGATTCCTGATAATTCTTCACTTTGTACTTGAATTTGCCTGATGTGTCTTTGGCCATCCTCTTTTAGAAGTAATTCTAGGTGTAATGATCTAGACCTTTCTAAACACCTTTAGAAGTGTTCTGAAGTAATTTTTGTACCTGCACATGTATGAACTTTACTGATGAATGTTGGAAAAATCAGTACTTTCATGCAATCTCTCTCATAACCATCTGTGCTCAACTTTTGATTCTTGGTTTTGAAAGTCATATCAATGTACTTCTAGCTAATATGCACAATCAATGGGTTAGGCTGTCCTTCAACGTCAAGATCTGGTAGTCTGGTCTTTTTTTTTTTTGTGGTACGTGGACCTCTCACTGTTGTGGCCTCTCCCATTGTGGAGCACAGACTCCGGATGTGCAGGCTTAGCGGCCATAACTCACGGGCCCAGCTGCTCCACAGCATGTGGGATCTTCCCGGACCGGGGCATGAACCCACGTCCCCTGCATCAGCAGGCGGACTCTCAACCACTGCGCCACCAGGGAAGCCCGGTAGTCTGGTCTTTTTATAGGAAGTCATTCAGGACTGTTTCTAATTCAGAAAGAGTGGCACCTGGGACTCTACCCTCTAGAGGGAGATAAAGTGGTAACCAAGTGCAGTATTTCTCACAGCAAATAGTGATCATAGTGGAAAATGCAAAAATAACTCATGGATATTGTTCAAGTAATTACTTTTAGTAAACATATGGATCAAGTTGGATGTGGGAATAATTTCCCCTTTTGTTGCTGTGTCACTTCAGCTTTTAATCTAATCAAATGCTTTATATGAATATTACAAATAGAGGCAAACTTTTTGAATTTGTTTGAAAGTTGTCCTACAACCAACAACTTTTTGTACTTGTTTCTATATTTAAACACTCCATTAATAATGGAGGGATGAATCTACTGCAGACCTACACCTGCTTGGCCAGTTCTGCCACTGCCATTGTGTTCATTTTAGCCTGTGACTACAGTAGGTCTCCTCCCTACTCCCATACATTTATTTTTAAGCTTTCTGAATCACTTTGTTTTTGATGTGTCTCTTGGAGGGCACAATTTTGCATTTCAATATATTTGCAAATATGATTTTTTTCCTTTTGTTAGTGGGTTATTCTTATTTACATTTTTTTTTAAATGATGGCTTGGTCTTTAATTTTGTTATATTGTTTCATTATATATATGCATATATATATAATCTTTATACAAAATTTTCTATTACTGTGGACCATTAAACAATGCAGGGCTTAGGGATGCCCACCCTGTCTACCCCTTGTAGTAGACAATCTCAATATAATTTCACAGTCAACCGTCTGTATCCAGTTCTGCATTCACAGATTCAACCAACTGCAAACAGTGCAGTGCTGTTGTATTTATTGAAAAAATAATAATGTATAAGTGGACCCAGGCAGTTCAAACATGTGTTATTCAAGAGTTAATTGTAGTTGATTTTTTTTTTAGAGAGCTATTTTTATCATGGATAGTTTGCATTTTTTCCAAGTTGTATTTTGATACTCATATCCTTATATAAATTCCTTAACCAACCCTTCCTTAGATGCTATATATTACCATCTTACCATAAACAGCAGTCTTTCTCCCCTCCCTCTTTCCCTCCACTCTCCAATTTTAGTCACTAGTGTTATCTCAGTTTATTTTTAAAGAAAAGATAACACAATCTGCCTTCTCTTTCTCATTCTTATAGTTTAAGTTCCCCATAAATATACTCAGTGCTCACCCCAAACTTTATCATTTTATGGTTACCAGAAATTTGTTCTCTACTAGGTTTCTCAGGGGAGGATCATTTGAACAAAACTTCTCAAGTTTTTCAAAATTCAAAAGTATCTGTATATGGCCTTCATTCTGGAAGAACAGTTTGTCAGTATATAAAATACTTGGCTAACATTCCCTTTCCTTGTATATCTTAAAAATACCGTCGTATGGTCTTAAGTTCACATTTTAGTGTAATAAAATATTACAGTCAAGTCTGATGCTATTCTGACTTATTTTCTCTTTTAAGTGATGCTTTTCCCAGATTCCCAAATAATTATTTTTCATTAAAGTGTAATAGTTATTTTAGGAATTATCTCAGCTTCGAATATTCTGAATAGAATTTCCAAGGTAGAGAGTGTACCTTTGTAACAAGAATTATAGTTTTAACTATTTACTATGTTTCATTGCTTTGCATTTCCTCTTCACAGGCTCCTCTAGGTATACATTGTGTCTCTTTGCATATTTTTTATGTATATTACATTTTCTTCAAACCATCCTTGATTCTATTCTTTTGTTGTTGCTTATTTTATTTTCATTCCCTCCCTATGATTTCTTCGATGTATATCTACTTCAGATTACTATTTAGAGTTAGTTTTTGAAGTTTGTTCTATTTTCTTTTTTAAAAAACTTTTCCCGGGCTTCCCTGGTGGCGCAGTGGTTGAGAGTCTACCTGCTGATGCAGGGGACATGGGTTCGTGCCCCGGTCCGGGAGGATCCCACATGCCGCGGAGCGGCTGGGCCCGTGAGCCATGGCCGCTGATCCTGCGCGTCCGGAGCCTGTGCTCCGCAATGGGAGAGGCCACAACAGTGAGAGGCCCGCGTACCAAAAAAATGATAGAAGGAAACAGCAGTGGAATTGATTAATGTGATGATCATTAATGTGGAACTGTGTCTGCCCCAATTTTTGAATGTGTCCTCACATATGGCAAAGTTTAATAAATGCTCATATTTTTAGCTACAAGTCAGCATATCTAACTGACCTTGTTTTTTCCCCACCAATACTAACAAATACAGGACCCAATTTTTGTGTTTTGCAAGTAACAGCACTTTTCTATGAGTTTAGTAGCAAGATGTTGGAGAATCTGCTTGACTTAAAAAAATATATTGACAAATCTAGAGTTGTGTGACTAATAAGGATAAGGCGTTCATTCATTCATTTCTCCAGTTGCTTCACATCTGGTGTTCTTGTTATTCCACTTCAACAAGATTCTTCCTCACCTAATTTTATTACAGCTCATATGGGGATGCTAGGATTTACAAGCGGGCCTGATGAGATGCAAAAGCTGCCACTTCATTGAGAAATAAAAAGTAGAATTTCCTATCATTTCTAATTTGTTAAGCTCTGATGAACTTAGTCTGGTCTGTTCATCATATATATAATGAAAGTGCTAGTAAAAAATAGAAAACATCACTCTAAAGAGCAAGAGTTTTGGAGGGGCAACATCAAAATTTGAATTCTAGCTCCAGAAATAATAAGCTGCATGGCCTTGAAACTTACTTCTCTAATTCTATTTACTTTTCTGGAAAAGTCAGTAAAATGATGTGTATCTTGCAAAGTACTTCTATCAAATAAGATTAACAGTATAGTTCCCAATCCATAGTATTACTGAATAAATGTTTCATTTCAACTTCTCTCGTCTTCACCTTCCTAGTGTTAGTAATGTTACTGTGTGGCCTGAGATGGCTCTCATCTACTTCTGCTTCAAATTCCAATGACTCCTCCACTTTATGGTATGTGAGGAGGGACACGGAAATGGAGACTGAGTGGGGGCGACAGCTGATTTACCGGTCAAAGCAGTTTACTGATCAACTACTTGCTCTATGTATCCTTCAGGAACTATGTTTGGCTTCTGGTAACAGAGACTTGAATACCATGTCTTCAATCAGGGTATTACTCTAGAAAAATCCAGATTTAGACAGATCAAAGCTATCAGAAGTCGTCAAAAGCCATGAGGGACCTAGACTCCTTTTTTTTTCTCCTCTGCTATCCTTAGTGCATTGCTTCCTTCCTCAAAGTTACACAGACCCTTCTAGAGCTCCATCTATCATGGCTAGTGTTTCAGGCAGAAAAAAATGGGAAGGGTGAACAGATAAATGGACTTCCCTGACGCCCCAACCAATAACTTTTCTTCATATCTCACTGACATCCCTAACTGCAAGAGAGGCTGGAAAAATAATTTTTGAGTCCAGTGTATTAGCACCCCTTTATTAAATTAACATTCTGTTAATAAAAAAAGAAAATGAGTAATAAAGAACTAGTAGTCTCTGTAGCATTGTTTCAGCTCAAGTAATTTTACCCTCACTCTCAGAAGGCAGAATAAAAACAGAATATGGGAAAGTAGCGCTAAGGGAGCATGTCCTTCAGTGGTAACATATAATATAGCATCTAGGGAGATATAAGACAAAGGAAATGGGTGGAATCAGGGAGAACCAAACCTGGAGTAAACCTTTAAGTATCAATGCTAAAACTTTCAGGAAACAAACAAACAAAACCTCTCACACTTAAGATCTTCTTGTTTTGTTAAATTGAGCAAAGTCTCTAAATTACCAGCAAGGAGTTAAGATTTTTTTCCTAAAAGTACTTTATAGCACTGTTTTACATCGGCACCTCCACAGACCTCCTTTGCAATATCCCAACTACTGGTGAGTCTCTAACCAAGCAGTAGGTCCAAAGCACAAAGCCAAATAGAAGACAAGATGCTATTAGGAGAACACTGTGGGTATACAAAAAGCATTGAGGAAAGCAGGGTAGAACGGTAGAGATTTGAGTTAGTTCTATTAAACAGAAAGTACAAACTTCTTTTAGGAACATTTATTTCAGAAAAAGATAGGGAAGGCACATGAAAATTCAGTGTTATGTGGATAGAAAAATATACTTACTTTAAAAATCAATGGATGGTTTAATAGGCAAGTATAACAAAAATTTTATTAGATAGATAAGTTATGAACATTTTAAAGAGTTCAGAAACTTTTTTTAATCTTTAAGAAAGCTCACAGTCATGTTTTCACAAATTCAAGTATTGCAGGCCAAATACCAGGTGGTAAAATTCCATCTGACTCAATACATGCTCAGGTGTTAACTCCAAGGTAGTTTCTGACCAGATTTAAAGAGCAGGAAAGAGACTGTTCTACATTTCTAATCATTATCAAAAATTACATATGGCATTTGAGTTTCAAGGAAATAACAGGGTATCATCTAATACCATTTCTTAGAAAATGAAAGATTATGTATTTGCCAAGTACAGTCCAAATGTCTCTTTTATCACCACATATTTTGTCAACTGTGACCCTGGCAAGCTTCACTCTATTTTTTAAGGACTCTTAAAAAATGTGCTTCAATCATTTGCAGTTAATTATAACACTAACATGATAAATAACGGCTTCAAACTTGATGCCAAATTATAGATGGGAATGGGAAATGTGGTAGCCCATGTTGAAATACTGAGTGTTAACAAGTACAGCCGTCCTGAGGATAACATCTTGATAAGGAAGGACAACTATAAGGGTGTGAGCTTGCACAGAGAGAATAAATGGCCAGTCATTTTCTAAATACGGAAGTTTTCTTGGAGACATACTGTTTAAACCATTGGAAAAGGAAACTGAAGCACATCGCTCAGAAGTTAAAGGTTTGACATACCATACCTTTTAAACTCTTTCTTGACTCAGAGCCTTTGCCTAAGATGTTCCTTCCCTTGAAACATTACTTCTCACCTCTGCTTGCTACCTCCTCTTTATCATAAAGGTAATAAGTGGGATGTCCATTCTTTGCACAAGCACAGCACTTACTATGGCCTTTATCCCATTATAATCATATTATCTATTTATTTATATTTATTTTTATGTCTTCCCCAATATCCCATATCCTTAAGAGTAGTAGTACGACATTAGTTGTTATTCTATCTCAGCTCCTATTCTAATGCCTGGTAGCCCTGAAGAAATACTTGCTGAATGGATGAATGAAAATAATGAATATCAGAAGCAGTTAAACATGTGTTAAAGTTTATACAGCTGAATTCAAGTTCTCCCAAATCCCACATCCTCATAATCCTTTTCTGAGAAGGGCTGTACCAAACTGAAATGTTATTTGGGCATCACTGCTCCTTGTCACAAAAGATGCATCTGAGAGAAATTTGGTTCTGAAAATCACAAGTTTCCCACATTTCTCCTGTCTCACCAAAGATCAAAATGTTTGCTTTCAGTCACCATTTTATTTTCCTTCAGGGGAGAATCCTGCCCAATTTTCCACATATGTCACCAGTTTAGGATTTTGATGTATCTAATAGCATACAGGATTTGCAAACAGAAGCTCTAGTGTGCTGGTCTTCCATCAATTTTTTGAAGCAAAATCATGGGTAGTATGGGGCAGATTTTGTTCAGGCTTTGAGAATGTGGCCATCTGCGTCAGAACTTTTAAAGGATATTATTAAGGGTGATATATAAAAGCACCCTTATAAGAACAGGTTACATAGAGTGCTAAAGGTGGAAGAAAGGGAGAGAACAAACTCTTGTGTTGATTCTGAGCTGTGTCCTAGGCATTGTGTTGGATACTTTATTACAATGTAGTAGTTAAGAATATAGTCTCTGGAATCAGGCTGCCAAGGTTCAAATTTATCTTCGATACTTACTAGATAGGTGACTTTGGAAAAATTCCTTAATCACCATTGTATTTACAGATCTGAGCCTTACTGTCCATCTTCATCTGTAAAATGGGCAGAGATATAGCTCATACATCGTACGATTTGGGAAAGTAGTAATGATACATGTGTTATTTAAGGAAAGTCTTAGAATAATGTCTGGCACAGAGAAGGTGCTATACGTGTGTTTGTTTAAATAATTATCATTATTATTCGAACTCAGATCATTTTGTTTTCTAAAATTTCTACAGTGGGAAGTTTGGATTTCCTGTCCAACTGCCTAAGTGAAATGGCAAATACATATTTTACTTTTAAGAAATCAGGAAACTCCAAAAGTCTCATGATTGATTTGAAGAAAGAAACCAAAAAGCCAGGCTATCTGTGTAAGCACTCATTACTGACAGAAAGCATGTGGGCACTTTCTGTCTCTCAGGTAATAGTCATGTGTATAAACTGAATAGCATCAACAATTTTTTGAGTGAGATTTCTTATTCAAATTGAGTTTTGAAAAATATTGGGTAGAAAATGAAGGAGATGATGATTGAGGAGTTGGAGTATAATCAATCAATAGTCAAGTAAGAGGACACACTCCAGAGGTGCCTTTTGTGAAAACTGTAATCAAGGAAACATTCTTCTGTCATCTAAACGTATCCACCCAAGTGCCGAGTACATTTGACAGTGATGAAAATAAGGATTACTCTCTGGAATAAATCTATTTAAGCAGCTACGAAGAATATCAAGACAAGGAAGGCAGTTTCTGATACAATCAAAACAAAGTTACTATTGAAGATTGGAAAGAGCAATTGAAAAGGCTGCTACATTCCTGATATTCTGAACTAAACAAGTTTGATGTCTATACACCCTGATCCCTTTTTTACAGGCAGTACATCGAGACAGTCCACTTTGTCACTGTGCATAATTCTACAGGACATGCTGTAGAGTGAGGGAAAATACTCAAATACTTATTTAGTGTTTCCTGGTCCATGGTCACAATTTTCAAAATTAGATCAGTGATTCCTTGTTCTGGTGGTTTTAAAATGATCTTCCAGCCACTGAAATAAAGCCTGTGATATCAAATAAGAAAATAAATAAAATCTTTACAGACTTTATATCATATTAATTAGTAGATTAGGTTTTCCAAGGGAGGTCTTTGCTGATGTAAATAGTCAGATTCCAGCCAAATGGGATACAGCTTCTGTTGACCAGTAGGTGTCAATAATCTTTGGATCCTTTTGAAAATTCAATTTAAAAATGCAGTTTACTTTTGTGAAAAAAAAAAAAAAGTGAGCTGAGAGTCAGACTTCATAAAACTAATTGGATTCAATTTCAAGATATAAAATAGCAGCAGAACCAAAAATATTCATCTTAGAAGTTAAAGACTTTGGAAAATTGTATGCAGTTTAACACTCCCCAGCAGATTGGTCCTGGGCTTAGTTCTAATGGTAAATAACATAAATGGTTTAGTTTTTGCTCTAGTTTCTACCAACATTACAGACAGAATGAAATAATGCATCATAAAGTACATGGTATAGTGCCTGGCACTTAAAAGGTACCTAGTGGCAGGACAGGAATAAAGACGCAGACCTACTAGAGAATGGATTTGAGGACACGGGGAGGGGGAAGGGTAAGCTGGGACAAAGTGAGAGAGTGGCATGGACACATATACGCTCCCAAATGTAAAATAGATAGCTAGTGGGAAGCAGCCGCATAGCACAGGGAGATCAGCTCGGTGCTCTGTGACCACCTAGAGGGGTGGGAGAGGGAGGGTGGGAGGGAGGGAGATGCAAGCAGGAAGAGATATGGGGATATATGTATATGTATAACTGATTCACTTTGTTATAAAGCAGAAACTAACACACCACTGTAAAGCAATTATACTCCAATAAAGATGTTAAAAAAAAGGAACTAATGATTTGCTGCTTCTGAATGTGTCACATCTACATGATCATGTCCTCTGATAAGATTAGATCCCTATATTCATGATCTAATTCATACTTATACATCTCTTTGAGCAAAAATATGACAATTATTTAGGTCTTTAATTTACAGAGGAGAACATTTGGTTATACACTGATGCCAGCAGAATTCTTTTTCCTGGTGTTTATAGATGAGGGTGAAAGGTTTATTGTGACACAATTATTTACTCCTTCTCTGATCTACTGAAGGCTAAGAGGCGTGTTTCCTTTCTTTTGACTTCAGCATGTTCCAACAGAATCTTTAATTCAATAAGAAGTCAATATATTATTATGGTTGTACATTTTTGAATTTACAATGAAAATAAATTTGCCTGAAATTAACGTTAAAATCACCTTGCTCGGGCTTCCCTGGTGGCGCAGTGGTTAAGAATCTGCCTGCCAATGCAGGGGACATGGGTTCCAGCCTTGGTCTGGGAAGATCCCACATGCCGTGGAGCAACTAAGCCCTTGAGCCACAACTACTGAGCCTGCGCGTCTGGAGCCTGTGCTCCACAACGGGAGAGGCCTCGACAGTGAGAGGCCCGCGCACCGCGATGAAGAGTGGCCCTCGCCGCAACTGGAGAAAAACCCTCGCACAGCAACGAAGACCGAACACAGCCAAAAATAAATAAATAAATTTTTTTAAAAAATCACCTTGCTCTATCATCTATGACAACTCAGGACGGCAGATATAGAATATCTGCCATTTCTGGGGAGAACCTTGATCTGAGTTCAGCTGGTTCTTATTTAGTGAGAAATTTGAAACCATTCTTACACAAATTTTTGCATCACTAGATACCAAAATAATAGCAGATAGGTTAAGTATCAAAAGTATAAGTAGCAAAAAATGAGATGATAGTTATACAAAAGTTTTTTTTCATTAAAAGATAAAAAGATTCTTCCCATTTAGCAAAATCACAAAGAAATACATTCTCCAAAATTTCTTACAAAAATATTAATCTTAGAAATTCTCTGGAACAAAATTTGTTCCTCTTTGGGAATCATGATGCCTACTGATACAGCAAATGCTATGAGTATATAGTTTTAACTTTTGTGACACAAAACAGTCAAAACTTTTTTTGTTAAATCACAGAACTATTTCTTATTCAACAGATAGCATCATACTCAATGTCAAGAAGCTAAAAGCTTTTCCTCTAAGATCAGGAACGTAGAGAGTAATCTTCTTGACACTGATTTTTTTTGGATTTGACAACAAAAGCAAATGCAGCAAAAGCAAAGATCAACAAGTGGGACTATACCAAACTAAACTGCTTCTGCTCTGCACAGCAAAGGAAACAGTTAACAAAATGAAAGGGCAACCTACTGAATGTGAGAAAACATTTGCAAACCATCTATCTGATAAGGGGTTATTATCCAAAATATTTAAAGAACTCATACAACTCGACAGTAAAAAAGAAAAAAAAATCCAACCGATCCAATTAAAAAAAAAGGCAGAGGATCTAAATAGACATCTTTCCAAAGAAGTCATTCAAACTGCCAACAGGTGTTTGTGCTCAAAATCATGAATCATCAGGGAAATACAAATCGAAGTTACAATGAGATATCACTTAACATCTGTAGAATGGCTGTCATCAGAAAGACAAGAGATAACAAGCGTTGCCAAGCATGTGGAGTAAAGGAACTCTTGTGCACTGTTAATAGGAATATAAATCGGCACAGCCACTATGGAAAACAGTATGGAAGTTCCCCGAGAAATTAAAAATACCATATGATCTAGCAATTCCAATTTGGCAATTCCAATTCTTGGTAAACATCCAAAAGACATGAAATCACTATCTCAAAAAAGATAGTTGCATCCCTGTGTTCACTGCAATATTCCTTACAATAGCCAAGACATGGAAAGAACCTAAGTGCCCACTGACGGAAGAATGGATAAAGAAAATGTGACATATATATATATGTATATATATATATATAAAGGAATAGTAATGCATGATCTCACTTATGTATGAAACCTGAAAAACTGAACTCATAGAAACAGAAAACACATTGGTGGTTGCCAAAGGTGGGGACCGGGAAGAGGAGAAAATGTGTGAAGGGGGTCAAAAGGTAGAGCCTTCCAGTTATAAGATGAATAAGTTCTGGGTATGAAACGTACAGCATACTGAGTACAGTTAACAATAAAGTATTGCATATTTGAAAGCTGCTAAGTGAGTGGATATTAAAACGTTCTCATCGGGCTTCCCTGGTGGCGCAGTGGTTTGAGAGTCCGCCTGCCGATGCAGAGGACACGGGTTCATGCCCCGGTCTGGGAAGATCCCACATGCCGCGGAGCGGCTGGGCCCGTGAGCCATGGACGCTGGGCCTGCGCGTCCGGAGCCTGTGCTCCGCAACGGGAGAGGCCACAACAGTGAGAGGCCCGCGTACCGCAAAAAAAAAAAAAAAAAGGTTCTCATCAAAACAAAAGAAAAACGTAAACAAATGATATGATGGATACACTCTGGTATGCACTGAGGAATGTTTTTAATATAATTAAAATAAAAAAGAACAATCAACTCCCTCCATATGTTATTATGATCACAGTCAGTGAACCCAGAGATTTAATTCAAAAGACACCACATAAATTCTCAAGTCTGTCTGGATTATGGGGAGCATGGCATGAGGATACAAAGATGAAGGAGCATCTCATTTTACCATTAAACTGTATGTTTAGGATTGATCAAATACAGAGATTATGAAATTTCTCAGAGCATCAAAAATGTGTTTACTGCAAAAATCATACATTTCATTCTCATTCAGCACTAAACATTTTCTTGGAAATAACAATAATTCACTACAAAGTCTGAGTTAATAATTTCCCTAGGAGCTATTTTGAAGTTTTGCTTTTTTACTAAAATAGTCTTCCTAACACGATAGCATTGGCACAGATACTTCTTTTTTTACTCCCCCCATTACCACACCTCCACCTCATTCCTTGGCTATAAATCCTCACTTCTTCTTATGTTCCAAATTGAGCTCAGTTCTATAATGAGATCTCTTTTCCCTTACAGTAATAGTTCCTGAATCAAATCTACTTTGACCACTTTATCTGTCATCCAGCTCTGGTTTTTCTTTGACATTCCCCTTGTAGTTATCTTGTGTTCTAGTCACACTGAATTATTTTCCACTTCTCAGAACATCTGCTGCTTTTTCATACCTCCCTGCTTCTGCACCTGCCTAGGAATGTCCTTCTTTCACATGTCTGCCTCGTTGAAGCCTAATTATTCTTCAAGATCAAGCTTACATCATTTATTAGCCAAGTCCCTTCTTTCCACTCCTAAAAGCACCACCACAGCTCAGGCCCTTGAAATTTCTTGGCTGGGTGGCTGCCAGCAATCTACATTCTCCAGGTCTCCAGCATTGAAGCCCTTCAAATCCATCTTCCACTCACCAATTTATTTAAAACACAAATTTCAGCATCTTGTCCTTTGAATACTTCTTTTAAACTAAAAACATTATTGAGAAATAATTGACATATAACATTGTATTAGTTTAAGCTGTAAAATATAACGGTTCCATATATGTATATATTGCAAAATGATTACTGCAATAAGTTTACTTAACATCTATCACCACACAGTTACAAGTTTTTTCTTGTGATGAGAACTTTTAAAATCTACTCCCTTAGCAACTTTCAAATATACAATACATATAATGATACAAGTATCATTAACAATAGGCATCATTCTGTACTTTATATCTCCAGGACTTATTTTATAAACTGGAAGGTTGTACCTTTTGACCACCCTTACCCATTTAGCCTCTCCACCCCCATTTTAATTCTTATTTTTAAAATTTATTTTTTTTGAGGTAACATAGCTTTATAATATTATAGGTCTCATGTACACAACATTATATTTCTACTTCTGTATACACTACAGCATACTCACCACTAAAAATTTAGTTTCTATCCATCACCATGCAGTTGATCCCCTTTATGCATTTTGCCCTCACCCAGCCACTTTTTCTCCATAATCACTATTCTGTTCAATGTATCTACATGTTCATTTTTCTTTGGTTTGTTCATTTATTTTGGTTTTTGTTTGTTTGTTATATTCCACAAATATATAAGTGAAATGATATACTATTTTTCTTTCTCTGACTTATTTCATTTAGCATAATACCCTCAAGTTCCATCCATGTTGTCAAAATGGAAAGACTGCATCTTTTCATGGCTGAGTAGTATTCCATAGTAGTATATACATACCATATCTTCTTTAGCCATTCACCTTTTCATGGGCATGTAGGTTATTTCCATATATTGGCTATCATAAATAATGTCCTGATGAATATAAGGGTGCTTGTACCTTTTTGAATTAGTGTTTTTGCATTCTTTGGATAAATACTCGTAAGTGGGATAACTGGACTACATGGTAGCTCATTCTTAATATTTTGAGGAATCTCCATACTGTCCTCCATATTGGCTGCATCAATTTACATTCCTACTAACAGTGTATGAGGTTCCTTTTTCTCTACATCCACACCAACACTTGTTGTTTCTTGCCTTCCTGATAATAGCCATTCTAACAGGTATGAATCTTATTGTGGTTTTGATTTGCACTTCCCTAATAATTAGTAATAAACATTTTTTCATGTGCCTATTGGCCATCTGTATGTCTTCTTTGGAAGAACGTCTACTCAGTTCCTCTGCCCATTATTTAATTGGTTTGTATTTTGTTGTTGAGTCGTATGAGTTCTTCATATTTTGGAATATTAACTCCTTATCAGATACATAATTTGCAAATATCCTCTCCTATTTGGTAGGTTTTCTTTTTGTTTTGTTGATGGTTTCCTTTGCTAGCACAGAAAACTTATTTTTCTTTTTATGTGTATAGTTATATTGAAAATTGAAATCATTATACTAAAAGCTGTCTAGAAAACTTTTTCTCCTCAGGTGTAAAATATTTTATACTGTAAATCTTACCACCTGTCTTAACTGCAAGCAAAATCAGTTATTATCAATGAAATAAAAATGAATACCTTGCATTCATTTTAAAGTACACTGTACCTTGTAGTAACTGGTTGAAGGGAAAATACACTCTTGTAATTCATATAAACAAGGTCACAAAGTATATAGTCCTTTGTGTCTTGTTTCTTTTGGTCAACATAGTACTTTTTAGCCCCATTCACATTGGTTGTACATATCAGTAGTTCATTTCTTTTACTTCTGAGGAATATTGAATTATATAAATATATAACAATCTGTTAATCCATTTTCTTGTTGATGGTCACTCAGATCATTTCCAATATTAGGCTATTATGAAAAATCTGCTACAAATATGTAGACATAGGTATAGGGTTTTTAGACATTCTTTATTAGTTTGAGGATGTTTCCCTCTATTAACAGTTTGCACAGACTGTTTATCATGAATGAACGTTGAACTGTTTTCAAATGGTTTTCTACACCTATTGATATGGGTTTATCATTTTTTCCCAGTAATGTGATGAACTGTACTGATTAACATTCAAATTTTAAACCAAACTTGCATTGCTAAATTAATCCTCCCTTGGCATTAAGCATTATCATTTTCAAAATATTGTTGCACTTTATTTCCTAATATTTTGTTAAGTATTTTCTTATTGATGTTCATAAGGGATATGAATCTTTAATTTTCTCTTGTAATATCTTTGTGAGGTTGTGGTATCAGGGTTATCCAGGTTTCATAAAACGAAAGTTTTTCTTCTCTTTTTTCTGAAAGAGTTTCTGGAAGGTCTGTATTATTACTTACTTGAGTGTTTAAAAAGAAAATTCACCAGTAAAATAATCTGTACCTAGGATATTTTATTAAAATATTTTATAATGAATTTAACCATTTAACATATATTGAGGCATTGAGTTTTTCTATTTCTGCTGCATTTTTTGTAATTTCAATGACTGTAAATTTCATCCAAGTTATTTATTACCATAAAGTTATTTATAACATTATCTTATTATATTTATAATGCCTCTAGAATTTATAATGATATCCCCTCTTACCATTTCTGTTATTATTAATTTGTGTTTTCTTTTACCTTTCATCTCTATCTTTATCTAAAAATGTATGCCACTTTCACCTTTAAAAGATATTTTGAATCTGCCTGCATCTCTTGATCACCCTGTCACTGTTTTCACATGGCCCTCTTCCATATGTGTCTGTGTCTTTTCCTCTTATGACATCAGCCATTGGATCTAGGGCCCACCCTAATCCAGTATGACCTCATTTTTTTTTTTCAACATCTTTCTTGGAGTATAATTGCTTTACAATGGTGTGTTAGTTTCTGCTTTATAACAAAGTGAACCAGCTATACATATACATATATCCCCATATCCCTTCCCTCTTGTGTCCCCTCCCATCCTCCCTATCCCACCCCTCTAGGTTGACCTCATATTAATTACATGTGCAAAGACACTATTTTCAAATAGGGTCACATTCTGAGGTTCCAGGTGGGCATGAATTTGGGGAAGGTACTATTCAACTCACTACACATATATTTTACGCTTTTGGAATATAATAATTATTATATTCACAGAAATCCTACTATATTTTATAACTGATATATTCTTTTTTTGCAAATTGTACAATATCAGTTAATAAGTTACAATTTTCCCATCTAACACTTTTATATCACTTATGTGTTGTTTATCGTTGGCAGTACTGTTTCTCTTGTGCTGTTTTATGGTCGAATTTCACCAAATGACTAAAAGGACTTAAAACTGTTTTAGTGAAGAAATTACAAAGTTATCAATGTACATGTCTGAACTCAGAGTAACATTATAGATGCAAATAGTCAAAAAGAGTCAGCTTGTTACGGAATGTGATTCTATTGGTGTTAGATCAAATAAACCTGAAAGAGTGCTGAGAAAATAATAAGTGGTGTTGGGAAAACTGGACAGCTACATGTAAAAGTATGAGATTAGATCACTCCCTAATACCATACACAAAAATAAATTCAAAATGGATTAAAGACCTAAATGTAAGGCCAGACACTCTAAAAGTCTTACAGAGAAAAATGTAGGCAGAACACTCTATGACATAAATCACAGCAAGATCCTTTTTGACCCACCTCCTAGAGAAATGGAAATAAAAACAAAAATAAACAAATGGGACCTAATGAAACTTAAAAGCTTTTGCACAGCAAAGGAAACCATAAACAAGATGAAAAGACAACCTTCAGAATGGGAGAAAATATTTGCAAACAAAGCAACTGACAAAGGATTAATCTCCAAAATTTACAAGCAGCTCATGCAGCTCAATATCAAAAAAACAAAGAACCCAATCCAAAAATTGGCAGAAGACCTAAATAGACATTTCTCCAAAGATATACAGATTTTCAACAAACACGTGAAAGAATGCTCAACATCACTAATCATTAAAGAAATGAAAATCTAAACTACAATGAGGTATCACCTCACACCAGTCAGAATGGCCATCATCAAAAAATCTACAAACAATAAATGCTGGAGAGGGTGTGGAGAAAAGGGAACCCTCTTGCACTGCTGGTGGGAATGTAAACTGATACAGCCATTATGGAGAACAGTATGGAGGTTCCATAAATAATTAAAAATAGAACTCCCATATGACCCAGCAATCCCACTACTGGGCATATACCCTGAGAAAACCATAATTCAAAAAGAGTCATGTATCACAATGTTCATTGCAATAGTCAGGAAATGGAAGCAACCTAAGTGTCCATCGGCAGACGAATGGATAAAGAAGATGTGGCACATATATACAATGGAATACTAGTCAGCCATAAAAAGAAACGAAATTGAGTTATTTGTAGTGAGGTGGATGGACCTAGAGTCTGTCATACAGAGTGAAACAAGTCAGAAAGAGAAAAACAAATACCGTATGGTAACACATATATACGGAATCTTAAAAAAAAAATAGTTCTGAAGAAACTACGGGCAGGACAGGAATAAAGACGCAGACGTAGAGAATGGACTTGAGGACACGGGGAGGGGGCAGGGTAAGCTGGGACGAAGTGAGAGAGTGTCATGGACTTATATATACTACCAAATGTAAAATAGATAGCTAGTGGGAAGCAGCTGCGTAGCACAGGGAGATTAGCTTGGTGCTTTGTGACCACCTAAAGGGGTGGGATAGGGAGGGTGGGAGGAAGACACAAGAGGGAGGAGATATGGGGATGTGTATATATGTATAGCTGATTCACATTGTGGTAAAGCAGAAACTAACACACCACTGTGAAGCAATTATACTCCAATAAAGATGTTAAAAAAAAAAAAGACTTGGCCAGAGAAATAAATAAACCTGAAAAGATGTTTATTTTTCAACAAAATCTAAAACAAAATTGCCAATTGGAAGATGAATTTTTGAAAACTGGATTTCATCGTCCTACTGATACATTTTCCCCTAATCCTTCATCAGTAAAGATAGAATTTTAAAAGTTTCACTTTCTAAAATAAATATATATGAAGTTCATAAAACTAGATATAATGCTAATGACATGTTCAAAATACAGAAAAAGTTCTTGGCAAAATCCTTCTATGAAATAGCACTATAGAATTTTGCTCAACATCAGCTTTGTACAATGGGGACAGAAATCACCACACCATGGATAACTAATATGTTGTTTGCTTCCCAGGATCGCTGATGGGTAAAGGTAGAACCATTTCTTGGCATTGATTCAGTGTGTATATATATATACACACATATAGATATATAAACAGATACTATATATAGTATCTGTTTGTTACTGAAAAGGTTTTCTGCAGGACAAAAAGTGTTTTTAATAACTTTTTTCACATAATGCAAACTGAAAAAAGTAATGTAGATGAGTGCCACATGGAATGGAATTAATAAATGTATTTTAAAATGTTGTAATCCTTACATGGCTTCATTCAGAGAAAATAGTAGCAGGTCAACAATATGACTGAGGATTTTATTTAAATATGGAATAATACAGTAAACACCAGGAGTATAATCAAACTGTGGTCACCAAGGATACATTGTTCCTTTGTGCTATGCAGAGAAATGGCAGCAAGCACAGATTTTACTTCCTCTGAGTGTAGAACACAGCTGTCAAGGGAAAGATACTTGCATGAGCTTTCGAAATAAGGAACAGATTTTAAAATATTTATGTATACCTCAATAATGTCAAGAAAGATAATTTATAAAATTTTAAGTTACTTTTCTAAGTGATGTGTCAGTATCTCAAATAGTGTGAAAGAAAATTATGATTTTTAAAATTGAGATTAGGGAAAGAGTATTTTTTAAGACCCAATTTTAGTGCAAATTGCTGAGACATTGAATTTTCTCCCCTAGACTCGAAATTTTCACTTGTCAGAGAAATTAATTAATGGCATATTACTCTTGAGAATATTCGACACCACATGCAAGTGATACACTAGAACAATAGAAAACTTTCCACAGCTAAATGAATCAACGCCTCACTAACTTCTCTCACCCAAGTTAAATATGAAACCTTGTAGTTTTTACTTTTGAAATTCTTATCCCCTTAGTTTACAGTGGTTTTCAGTGTAAAATCTCGTCTTGGTTTCTTGTCAATCTGAATATCTAGAACTATCTGTCAGAAATATGAAACACTCATCATCATTCTTATCAGCTAGTGATTATGTGTCATAAGTTTCTAACTTGTATAACAACCAGTAGAAATAAGTATGACTGGATAGGAAACCTGAGCTATAGTTCAGGCTAGATATCATTAAGCTTAGTACAGATAACTTTAGTGTAAGGGTCTAAATAATATCTCATCACTCTGATATTCATCATTAATCTTACTATCATTTAACTTTAAATATATTTCTAACATTTAAGGTTATGAGGATTTTTATTTACAAAAAAAAGTTTGAGAAATTCTAATTTAAAGGGAAAAATATAGGCAGAAAATAATAAAATGTAATAGAATGTGCAAAAGTGTTATAAATTAGAATGTGCAAAAAGTTGTATATCTAATTGTCAGGGTCCCCCAAGCTAATGAGATCATTTAAATTACAGAAAAACAGAATAAACATTTTAATCATAAAATTGTTTATATCAATCATTAAGTGAGTAAATAAAAGCAGCAGGGATCCATCAGCTGGAAAATTCATTTGCTTCATTAAAACCTACTTTTCCAGAATGACCATGGGAAATCTTCGATGTTTTTCCACACTCAGAACTGATTTTTCTCTGTTAAGTCTGTAGCCAGTATGATGTCTTGCAAACAGTTGAAACAATTTTGTCAGCTCTCTTCAATCAAATCACACTTGTTCCGTCTCTCTACTACTGGTTTTGTTACTCAGATATCTTGGAGTGGTATCACTTCAAGCCCTTGTTTCTTGGCATCCAGCAATTACTAGTCTTGCTGAAACTCCTTCAGAAGCAAAACTATACTCAATCATCAGAGGGAGAAGCCTTCACTTTAAACACTATGTCACATCTAGTTTCTGTTTTCCTAGCACTTTGTATGTGCTAGGAAAAGAATGAGACATTCTTTTGTTTCCATGATATTTTCCATTGACGTTGCTCCTGTATATAAAAATCTGATTTTTTTTCCTTTAATCCACAGTAGAATATTATTATTTTTACAAAATTATATTGAACATAGTTGAGTTTCATTGATTACATTCTGGTGCTTTAGCACATGCATTCAGATCTCAAACATATTGTGGGGGATTTTTAGCTCCATATTTTCTTAAATTTAGGGAGAACAAGAAAATAAAACTTAGTTAAGCTAAAGTTATAATTGTTATAGATTATGATAAATTAGTAAGACTTTTCGGAAGGCCCAGGAGGGATATAAATTCTAAATGGTCTCAAAGAAGAAAAGTGAGAGTGGGAGGAATAAACATTCCAGGTTGGTGAAGAAGAATACAAGAGATCATTGAACAATATGGAAAAGCAATTATGCAGGGATGAGGATTGGTCTGTTGAGACAGGGGAGAAATATGCCATTCAACTGCAAAAGAGGTATGACCTATACCTCTTTGATTTAATCTTATCAGGCTGAGTTCTCTAATCAAGGTTTATCCTGATATTGCAAATTGAATTAGATACTTCGAAACTATGTGTTATGGCTCTAGCATATGAACTTACATTATGAGAAGAAATGATCCAAAATGAGCATTACCACAATAATGAAGATTTCGCTTTTTTTTCTATATTCATGAGAGATATTGGTTTGCATTTATCCTTTCTTGTAATGTCTTTATCTGGTTTTCATATCAGGGTTATGCTGGCTTCTTGGAATGCCTTAGGAAGTGTTCCCTCTCTTATTTTCTGGAAGGATTTGTATAGAATTAGTATTATTTCTTCCTTAGAAAATTGATAGAATACACCAGTTAAACCATCTAGTAATGGTGTTTCTTTTTGGAAGGTTATTAATTATTGATAAAATTTCTTTAATAGATATAGGCCTGTTTAGATTATCTGTTTTTCCCTGTGTGAGTTTGGGTATGTTGTGTTCTTCAAGGAATTGGTCAATTTCATCTGTTATTTTTATTACAGTATATTTTTTATTATATGTATATTTATGCTTTTATGTTTTTCTTCTTTTGCTCAGTGTTATATGCCCAAGTGTCTGGAATGTATTTATTTATTTGATTATTTATTTATTTAGCTTAAACCAATTAATTAATTCACATACAAGTATGAAACAGCGCCTAACTCAAATGGGCCTATCATGTGGGGCTTTAGAGTATTTTGTTGTTGTTTACTTTCACCTATGAAAGGTCAGTGACTGGCCACTAATAAGTCATTGAATGATAAAGTTAATGTTCTGTCAATATTGATAACACGATTTTTGCCTCATCAATCTTATGAGATTTGCATTCACAATCCAATCATTATTATTTAAACATACAATAATCACTGACTTTAAACCAGTAAGAAGAAATACACATGAATATTTGCAAAGTGATATCTACTTTGTGCAACTTGGTGTCGGAGGTAGAACAGTGAAGGAAATAGTATTTTTCTAATAGCATCATGTACACAATTTCTTCCAGAAAAACACATTTCCATGTACTTGCTGATATTATTATCTCAGATCCTGCAAATAAATCTAGTATTTACAAATCTAACTATCATTTGACCAAAAGATATTTATTTTTTACAGATCAGTGTGAACTTATTCATGAAGAGAAATGAAATGTATTAGACTGACAGTAGAACACAAATGAGTGACCATGTATTATAATACAGTCGTGGAATCTAGGCTTATTTACCACCACTATTCTGTTTTTATAGTGCAATATGTGCAGATCATTTTCTCTTTAATGTCATCAGATGTAGAGCCATATATTCATTTGCTGTCATCAAGTTTTTTAAATTGTGCATATATATATATATATATATATATATATGCATTAGTCTGAATTAACAGATGTATCATCACCTCCAAATATATGAGACAGTTGACTAATGCCAATAACATCAGTTACTAACCAGAAATTATGTGCTCTTCTATTTTCTAAAATGTTTTTCAAGATAATTTACTTTCTTTTTACTCAAAGTCTAAAATGATACAAACTTTCTCAATAATACTTCCTCTTTTTGACTTCATCTCTGCTGTCAATATCACCACACTTTGTGTACTTACATTTAATATCTGAAGTCAGAATTGGACATTTGTATCTTGACTACTCTCATTTTTTAATTTAATTTTTATATTTTGTGTACAATTTTTCAAAGGTTACACTCCATTTACAGTTATTACAAAATATTGGCTATATTCCCTGTACAGTATAACACATCCTTGAGCCTGTCTTACACCCAACAGTTTGTACCTCCCATTCCCCCACCCCTATATTGCCCCACCTCCCCTCTCACCACTGGTAACCACGAGTTTGCTCTCTATTTCTGTGTCTGCTTCTTTTGTGTTATATTCATTAGTTTGTTGTATTTTTAAGATTCCACATATAAGTGATATCATACAATATTTGTCTTTCTCTGACGTTTCAGGGAACATAATGCCCTCCAAGTCCATCCATGTTGTTGCAAATGGCAAAATTTCATTCTTTTTTATGGCTGAGTGGCATTCCATTGTATATACATATACCACAGTTTCTTTATCCATTCATCTGTTGATGGATACCTGCTTCCATATCTTGGCAATTGTAAATAATGCTGCTATAAACACTGTGGTGCATGTATTTTTCAATCAATGACCATACCAACTATAGTACTTAATTAAATGATGTTTTAATTATGTGAATTTTAAGCTTCATATATTGTCCTATAGTTACATGGATTTTAGATCTAAAACAAACAACATACTATATTTTTTTAAATCTAAAACCAATTTTACTATGGCATTCCACCATTGGATTCCACCAACTGGCAGGTTCAAATGATTTGTTTAAACACATCATAACTGGCATCTGAATAAATCGATGACAGTCTTTATCAAAGCATATTTATTAATTATGGAATTTCAAAGCCTGTTTCAGTACATTCAAGTCTAATCTAAGAAGGTTTCGTTTTTATTTTTAATCTAATGCTGCTGCTTGTTTATTGCTTCATAATCTCCTGGGTAGCTTTCCTGGGTGTAATCTGAAACCAACCTGTAACAGGAGGGCAGGTAAGAGACCAAAGAAAGAGGCAGGCTATTCCAGTTTGATAGATGGGGCAGGGTTGGTTTTTGTTTGTTTTTCTGTATAGTTGATTTGCAATATTGTGTCAGTTTCAGGTGCACAGCAAAGTGATTCAGCTATATGTATATATATTTCAGATTATTAAGTTTATTAAGAAAGAGAACTTAGGAGTCTTATCTTGGTGGCCACAACATGAGCAGATTTCTGCACTGGCTAACCAGATTGTTAAAAATTTATATAGAGGATTTAATTGGGTTCAATCACATACCCAGTTCAGACAGTCTCAATGCCATATTACTTTCTCAAGGCTGTATACTTGGATCAACTTCTGGAAACTTGGACGGCAAGTGAAATGCACATTTCAAGGACAGGGGAGGAGGTAGAAAGCCTCCAACTGCCTCAGTCCAGCTTGATGGTAAAATGGCAGTCATGTCTTTTTGATGTCTTCCTCCAACATTGTTGAAATAACTACTTTTATACTCAGTAAATCTGCCGCCATCTTTCTTCCAAATTCTTCCCTAGATCAGACTCATCTCTCGAGTCTTTCAAACTTCTCATTTCACCAGAGGATGAGAAGAATGTATAAGTTGATTAAATGCAAAAAGAGTCCAAAGAACCCTTTACCCTTGATGTTTAAACACTTGAGCTCAAATTCCTATGACACAAATGTGGTATGAGTTTTAACTAGTAATAAATTGCAAAGTTAGGATGAAAAGAGAGAGGTCTCTAAGGATATTCCTAAACTGACACCTCTAGCATGTCACTGAGTATCTTTTTAAAATTTATTTTAAAGAAAGTATACTTTGGTCCCTTCTCATTTTACTTTCTGAATATTGAAATTTAATATCCTTATCATTTTATAGTTTTCTATTTTCAATGTGCTTATATTTCTTTCTCTTACAGACTGCCCTATTTTTACAAAGAAGATTGATTTTATATAAACCTTATTCTTGACTTTTTCTGATGTTCTTTTTTTTAATTTAATTTAATTTTTATTGACGCATAGTTGGTTTACAATATTGTATTAGTTTCAGGGGTACAGCAAAGTGATTCAGTTAAATATATACGTATATATTTTTCAGATTATTTTCCATTATAGGTTATTACAAGATATTGAATATATCAATAGTTCCCTGTGCTATACAGTAAATCTTTGTTGCATATCTATTTTATGTATAGCAGTTTGCATCTGTTAGTCCCATACTCCTAATTTATCCCTCCCACCTTCCCCTTCCTCTTTGGTAACCATAACTTTATTTTCTATGTCTGTGAGTCTGTTTCTGTTTTGTGTGTAGATTCATTTGCATTTTTTTAGATTCTACATATAAGGGATATCAAATAACATTTGTCTTTCTCTGTCTGATTCTCTAGTTCCATCCGTGTTGCTGCAAATGACAATATTTTACTCTTTTTATGGCTAAGTAATATTCCATTGTATATATATACCACATCTTCTTTATCCATTCATCTGTTGATGGACACTTGAGTTGTTTCCATGTCTTGCCTATTGTAAATAATGCTGCTGTGAACATTGGGGTGCATGTATCTTTTCTAATTAGAATTTTCGTCTTTTCCAGGTATTTACCCAGGGGTGGGATTGCTGGATCATATGGTCTATTTCCAGTTTTTTAAGGAACCTCTATACTGTTTTCCATAGTGGCTACACCAATTTACATTCCCAACAACAGTGCTGTAGGGTGCCCTTTTCTGTTTTTATTTTTATATGAACTTGAAAAATTTATTTAACCTCACTTATCTCAAACTTAACATGGTGACCATAATTCCCATTCTATATACCTCATGGGACTTCTTTTGCACATCATACCAGATAAAATGTAAGAAAGCCCTTTATAAAATATATAAGGTGCTATATAAAATAAAAGCAATATCAGCTTCTTTCTAGATACATTCTTTTCTAACACAAACCTAAGAACAGGAGCAGGTAAGATGATATTTAAAATTATTTTACAATGAACTAATGATATAATATCAGTGCCAAGATGACAGAATATATCTGGAAATCTATATAAATGAAAAATTCTTCCGTTTTATAAAGTTTTCAACTAATTTTATCTCAAATTGACTTCAACAGTTTTGCAAAAATTATAGATGGCATCTCTTTATAAAAACAGAATTTTCTAATTCAAATGATCCTCAGATGCTGTAATCAAGCACCTTCATTTTACATATGAGCAACTAGAGATCCAAAAGCATTAACTAACTTGCCCACATTCAACGTCATTACTAGAACCCACTTTTCCTAGCTTACATATTAGTGCTTTTTTCACTGTACCACTGGTCATTTGATTGAAAGCCTGAGAAAGCTGCTTTGAAAGTCAGAGGGCAATAAATCTAGCTCATCTCTACACATTTGAAAGTCAACTTTTAATTTATTGCCAAATGCATGAGCTAAATTTTTCCCAGTGTAATGTATAGATTAGTATGGATCTGCTATCCTAGGATACCTGAACAATTAGATTGGATTAAATTTGAGCAGACTTGAAATTATTCTAAAAATAATAACATTAGCTCCATACATCTTTGTGCTAACTATTTCTTGTTATGTAATGCATTTCATTCTAGCAACAGTTAATGTAGAAAGAGATATTGAAAAATTGTGGGCTAGTAAAAGTTTTACAGATAATTGAGTTTTAAAAATTTATCCATAACATTGACTTGAAGCTACAGAGCTCTTCTGAGAAGTTTTATGTGGCATTTTAAAAAATCTTCCTGATTATGTTTAAATTTTTTAGCACAGAAGATTGCACTGTTCTCCCCTATTTCAGGAAACCTCCCCCCTCCAAACACACTCCTAGAGATTTATTAATCTGATGCCTCATTTTCAGACATAATGAAAATTAAAACACACACACACACACACACACACACACACACACACAACAAAGCTCATGCTACCATTATTGTCCTTAGGCTTTTGGGGATAACAACCAAAGCTCAGAGGTAGATAATTGCAGACACTTTTCCCCATGACAGCAAACCAAAATCCAGACCAGAATTTTCATCAGTAAAGAATGCTGACCTAGAAAGTATATGGAGGGGGACATAGAATATTTAAAATATCAAGGGCCCACTCATCCTTTATTCTAGCAGTGGCTGAACTAAAAAAAGTCAAGGGTTATAGAAAATATATCTTTCCATCACTAGTATTTTTCTGTAGCAGTTATCACCACTGGGCCTAAGGGCTTTGACAAAAGAGCTTTTTAACATGAAAGCAGAAAGAAACAAGCCCTAGAGCTAAGCTGGTTGGAGGCCCAAATGGTGCTTTTTAAAAATAAGCTTGGAGAGCATTAAGCATCTGAGCAAGCACCTCCTTCCCCTCAGGATCATAGATACTACTTTTAGATAAGAAGGCTCTGCAAACAGCCATTCTGTACCCCTCAGGATTCCCCAGTTCCTAGTGAGGATGGCTCCCAGAGGAAATGGAGGGGAAGAAATAAATAGACTCAGAAGAGGAAATGAAAAATGTAATAACCATCAGAGTAAAGCTGGGGTAGTTAATGAAAACTGGAGATTAAATTTCCCATTTGAAACCTGGCTATTTTCAATGTATTTCTCAAACATTCTATTTGCAACTATGAAAGAAAAGCAATCAAGTTATCAATATTTCCATTTGTTTTTACATTTCATCATGATGTTTTAAAGTGGTAGACTGCAAATCAGCAGGATCAAGGTTAGTATAAAGAACTATAGGCCTGACCTTTAGTATAAAGAACTACAGGCCTGAACAATAATAAGCAAGGTCAGAAGACAGCATGTGTTCTGCATGAGGTGGTGGCATCCTCACACAGTGATGGCTCCTGCTTTTTAATTTTTAATTAATAGATAAGGGTTTCTTGAGAAAAATTCTTATGCTTGCAGTTATCTTGTGAACAGGTAACTGATTCATGGTCCACTTCAGCACCCTCATAGAACGCTAAAAGTCACAATAATTTATTTTCTTTCTATTTTTATCATCTTTATCTATTCAATATTGTTCTGAACAATTTTTATTCAATGCCTATCATGTGCCAGGTCTGTATTCAGATGTCCTGAAATCTGGGACTCACAATAATTGCATGCAACCTTTAGGAGGGTAGGTTTATTTATCACATAAATCTTTGGCTCTAATAGAATCAACTTTAGTTTTTCATGCAATTACCTTTTCTAAAAGCAAATACTATCTATTCCATAACCTGTGTAAACACCGCACATGTTAATTAGTATAGGCAGTGTGTAGTGATGAATTAAAACATCTCAACAGGAGGAATATATGGAATTCCCTTTCCGAGAGAACCCATTGGTTAGTTGCTAGACAGGAATTTCTATGATTGCCTCCTTACGTATTATAGTCACATCAACCTCCCACTGATATTAATGCAAGCCTTAGAATTAAAGGTAAAGATGCTTCTAATTACAGAGACAAATCGCTCACTGTTTAAATAACACCACAGGTTACTATTAAGCATTTAACAAAACAAAATAACTATGTAAAATCAGAGTAACAAACATCAAACTAAGGTACAAACAATTTCATCCACATATTTCTGTGGAAGAATAGCATACAGAAAAGCCTTGAGCTCTCATTTCCATGTATTATGGATACTATACACTTAGTATATTTTTTTGAAGGCAGAACTAACACATATTGATTATATATTATTTGCTAGGCCTTGTGGTAGATAAATACATTATCTCATTTAATCCCAGCAATTACCCAACGAAGCTGATATTATCATCTTTATTTGTGGATGAAGGTAATGAAACCTAGAAAACATGTGTAACTTGCCCAAGTTCACAAAGATAGTAAGGCTCAAAGCAGGTTTGAAATCTAGGACTGCCTCAGCGCAAAGCTTCATGATCTTTTCTTCATGTCATGCCAGTTACAGTATTTCTTAATCTCAGATTAACACGGTATGTGATATAATGGTTAAATCTAATTATTTCCAGTGTTTATAAATATGAACTCTTGTTTGTATAAGACAAACAAGTTTGTATAAGTTAAATTAATTACATATTTAACTTAAGTATAAGTTAAATTAATTAAATATTTTATATGCAAGAAACACTGTTTATCTCTGAATATTTTCAGTTACTTTTTTTTAATAAGTATTTTCTACAAGCAATTATCAGGTTTTAAATGACTCATATTCATTTTACTACAATCATTATATCTTTAAGTGTTAATTATTTGCTTTAGTAATTTCCAAATGAAACTTTAGAATTTCTAAGAAACAAAAAATTGTGACATGGGACTATTTATTAGCATGTGAGTTGTCTTTAGTAAATATTGTTCATATGGTAATGCATTTGTCTTACATATGGGAATTATTATTAGCTGCACCTTCATTTGTGCAAGTGAGAAAGCAAAAATTCATATTGAACAACAGATGAATTCCAAAATGATTAACTTTATAAATTATTATTAGTTTAATAAATCAAATATTATTCATTTAAAATGTATATTTCAAGTAGTTCCTGGATTTTCTTTGTTTACAAGCTTAACTATTGCATTTAAGTATCTGTTTATTTTAAAGATTTCTAAACTTTTTGTTTCCAAAAAGTTTTCCCTACACAGACATTGTAATTTGGCCTCCAAAAATATAAAGTGATTAAAAAACGATTTTATTATATGAAAGGATGAAAAAGAAAGATAATGTGAGTGAATCTGGGGGAAATTAGGTATTTCCATATAGTACTGGTGAGCAACTTGAATAAAGGGATTGAGTTATTATTTACCAAAAGTCTTAAAAGTGGGAAGGCCTCATCTATCAATTTTATTTCTACAAGGCATTATTCAAAAAAGCATGCATAGATGCAAGGACATGAATACTTACTGGAAAATTGTGAATAATACTGAAAAAGTCTGGACACTTCCTAAACATCCTTCAGTAGGCACTGGGAAAAGATTTTTGTGTATCAAAGGATACTATCAAGACAATCCATATAAGGGGAGAAAATATTTGCAAATCATATATCTGATAAAGGTTTAATATCTGGAATATATAAAGAGCTCTTAGAACTCAACAACAAAAAGACAAAAAAAACAATTCAAAATGAGCAAAGAACTTGAATGGACATTTCTCAAAAAAATGTAAATGGCCAATCAGTACATGAAAAGATCTTAACATCCTTAGTTACTAGGGAAATGCAAATCAAAACCATAATAAGATACTACTTTACAACTGCTAAGAAGGCTATAATTTAAGGTGGAAAAAAAGGAAAATAACAAGTATTGAAGAGGATGTGGAGAAAATTGTAACCCTTGTGCATTGCTGATGGAAATATGGAATGGTGCAGTCACTGTGAAAATAGTTTCTGAAAAAGTTAAACATAGAATTACCATGTGATCCAGCAATTCCACTCCTATGTATATACCCAAAAGATTTGAACTCAAACAGATACTTGTAGGCCAATGTTCATAGCAGCATTTTCCATAACAACCAAAAGATAGAAACACTCCAAGGGTTTATCAACAGATGACTAGATAAACAAAACATGGGGCATATATATGCAGTGGAATACTATTCAGCCATAAAATGGAATGAAGCTTTGATACATGCTACAACAGAGATGAAACTTGAAAATATCATGCTAAATGAAGTAAGATAAACAAAAAATAAGAAATACTGTATGATTCCACTTATATGTATTATCTAGAACAGGCAAAGTGATAGAGACAGAAAGAAGATTAAAGGTTACCAGGGGCTGTGGTTAACGGAGAATGGGAAGTTACTGCTTAAGGGGTACATAGTTTCTGTTTGGAGTGATGAGAATGTTCTAGGAATAGATGGTGATGATGGTTACACAACATTTTGAATGTGATTATTGCCACTGAACTGTATACATTAAAGTAGTTAAAATGACAACTTGTGCTATATATATTTTACCACAAAAAAAGAAGACTGTGTGTTAAATATTCTGAATTCATCAATTATTTTTACACAAACATTAAATATTGAAGTAGATTTAAATTTATTTTTTACAAAAGATCACAATATATTTGTGAGGGAACAAAATCCTCAAAAATCAGTACACATAGTATGATTACATCTCAATAAATAAATGTGGATGGTGTATTTCCATGTATTTGAATGAATGTTGTGGTGTGTGTGTGTGTGTGAGCTAGAGAGGGGGAGAGGGAGGGAGAAATAGTAACACTGCATACATAGTGGTTAAAATAAAGCTGAGATTTCAGATAATTGTTTCTTCTTTTCTAAACTCTGATGCTGTTCTCTTATTTTTACATACAGAAAAATTTAAGAAGTAAGTTATTTCCATTTTCAAAAAAAGAGAAAACAGCAACATTAAAAAGTGGAAGAGATTAAAAAAAGAGAGAGAGAAGGGAAGAGGACAGAAGTAGTGGAAAAAGGAGGAGGAAAAATGCTGAGGCCAGCTTATTGCTTTTGACTTAAGTTAGAGTTCAATTCTTTATGAAAGAAAAAGGTCTTAGCACTCTAAGACACAGAAGAAAAAAAAAAGGAAAGACCAACTCCTGTGCTTGCATTTGTTTCCCTTCTACTAAATGCTTTCCATCCAATCTTTCCTCCAGGACCCTTGCAGTGAGGATTTCTGTCCGTTGAAGTTATAGGGCTAGTCATGACATAAGTAAAATTGTGAAATTTTCAAGAAAATAATTCAATTTTAGTAGACCTATACTTATATTCTTCCATTTCATACATGTTGCATACATATGTGCACCAGTGACTTGTTGGAAAAAATAACAGTTATTTACTGTGATGTGTGTTGACCACCAAGGACGCACTGATATATTCCATTTTCTATCTGGGCACATGGCAGGATGGCACTTCCTTGGCTGTGGGAAGTTAATGTGACCATGTGATTTGCATTAGTAAATGAGATATAAATAGAAGAGTCATGTATCACTTCCAACTGGAATCCTTAGAGTCAGCACATCATTTGCCATGTTTGCCTGTCATGCTCTGACAATAGTGGAAACACTGAGGTGCAGCCTCCCTCAACCTGACTACCTGACAGATGAAAACAGGTCAAAGCCCCTACCTGATTCATGACCTACAGGTGGCATGAGTGAGAAATCGATCTTTACTGTTTTAACTCACTGAGATGCAAGGGTTGTTTGTTACTGCAGCATAACCCCACTTATTCAAAAAATAGATTGGCAAAGAGCATTTCCAAGATCTCATATTCAAAAGAAGAAATTCATTCAGCAAATACTTCTTGAATACTTGCTTCATGCCAGTCATGGGTCCCAGCTAGGTGATAAACTCAAGGAACGACACCCCGTTTTGTGGAGTTTACATTTGAATGTGGAAAACAGACAACAAACATAATACATATAAAAACATATGCTATTCCAGAAGATGGTATTACTATGGAGAAAAGCA
The DNA here is from genome assembly GCF_003031525.2 of Neophocaena asiaeorientalis asiaeorientalis. Taxonomy (NCBI): domain Eukaryota; kingdom Metazoa; phylum Chordata; class Mammalia; order Artiodactyla; family Phocoenidae; genus Neophocaena; species Neophocaena asiaeorientalis. The sequence goes on along the minus strand of NW_020174425.1, from coordinate 2,341,266 downwards.
TTAGAGCAGGATAAGAGGGATCAAGAATAACAGGAGGGGCTTCCCTGGTGGCGCAGTGGTTGAGAGTCCGCCTGCCAATGGAGGGCACGCGGGTTCGTGCCCCGGTCCGGGAAGATCCCACATGCCGCGGAGCGGCCGGGCCCGTGAGCCATGGCCACTGAGCCTGCGCGTCCGAAGCCTGTGCTCCACGACGGGAGAGGCCACAATAGTGAGAGGCTCACGTACCGCAAAAAAAAAAAAAAGAATGACAGGAAATCAGGTGAGTTTAACTTCTAGAGAGGGTGTTTTATGTAGACCTCAGTGAGAAATGACATTTGCGGGAAAACTTGGAGGTGAGCACACTAACTTCAAGTGACTCAAGCTGAAGTTGGGCAGTGAATTGGTTTCCATGCCTACTCAGAATGAAAAAAAATCATTGAGAATGTTACTGGAAAATAATCTCAGTAGATGCTGGGTTGCTATGTGAATTCTTTGTGTATACATAATCTCATTTTCTTTTTAATGTTAAACTGTTAATTCTAGATTCTTAGCTGAACTAAAAATAAAATCCATATGCTTATGTGTAAAAACTGTGACAATACATTTTCATTTCATTCATCATTGCTTCCTCTGGGCCATGAATTGGAGAAGGTTGTAGAAATCATAGAGGGTTCAAAGGACTCACTTTAAAGATGTGAAAACAGCATTCACAGTGAAATGCTGAGGGGATTGAAAATCGTTTGTAATACTCTAAGAATGTGTGTGTGTATTTGTATATAATGCATATGTATAGACCATCCACATATAGACATACTTGTTCATGAATCTACATATCATTGAATATTTTAATGCCATTTGCCATATAATTTCTTGGCCATATACAAGAGAGAGTCATGTTGCAGTTGGCTATGTCTATGGTTAGCTGAAGTTTCCACCTACCGTTTCTGGACTTAAACTATAGCACGGTCAGTTCTCTGATGAAAAACTAATTGCATTAGCTTGGCTGACCCTATAGATATTCTAGAGGAATGGCTCAAGAGCTATGTGAACCATTATTCCTCTAGATTCCTCTAGCTAGATTCTTCTAGCTCTGTATTAAGTTAAAACCACACACTGACCTATGAAAACCTTGGAGAAATGCCTTCCTAGAAATATGACCTAAGAATCTACCCTTGGCATAAGTAGCTTTGTATACCGAAAGAGTGGTGAAATAACTGTGCAATTTTGCAATCACAAACATTTCCAACTCTTCAGTAATGCAAATCCTAGTTCATGGACTTGAGTTGCTAAACTTCTTCCTTCATCAGTAAAGGGTCAGAAAATATGAAGTGAAAGGGTAAAAATAGAAGTACAACACTTGGACCATCCTTTTCCTCATTCATATAAATTCAGGTAGTCACTATTCAAGGCAGGTGTTAAGGCCAGCCCCAAATTAGATTTATATACATATGAATCTGGTGAGAGATCAACTAGGGGTATTCAGTAAAATTCTGTTTACTTTATATTGAACGCCTGCTCTCAGGGACTAAACACTGGGAGTCACAATACCTAACACTTGGGTTAATCGTGCCACAGTACTGGAAATTCAAGCAAAATAATATTTTGACTGTAAACTGTGGACACCATTGTACCTCTCTGAGTAACTCTGTTAAACATTTTTTTCCTTTCAAATCCATTCCTGCGGATAAATTAGAAAGGGTAGTGTGAAGGGGAAAAGAACCATTGAACTGAGGCTTTGTCCTTGGCTTTTCATTGCTCAACTGGGAGAAAACAGCTACCAGAGAGGGCTGCAACCTTACTCTGCCATATCGTTCAGAATGTCAGCCATAGATTACCCGTGACAAGTATTTAATTCTTTGTCTCACCAGGGACTATGTGCAACTTTCTGCTGGAAGTGAGGTGTTTCATTTCATTTTAAAGCTGCCAACAATAGTTGTCTTTTTGGCCTTGCAGTAAGCTTTCTTTCGATTTAGTATTCCCACCTTCTTCCTCTAAAAGAGGTAAAAATAATTCCCTTTCTACTGATTTCCATGCTAACTCCTTTCAAAAGTCTCTTGACATACATGATTCTTCCCTCCGTAACAGTGCCTTTTCTTGTTTTCCCACAGAAGGCCACATAGAGCATTTCTGCCTTTGTTTTTGCCAGCTGAACAGAATAAAACATTAGGATGCAATGATTAAAGAGGCAGATCAAATGTGTTTTAGTTATTGGGCTTCTGCTGAGAAGGAAATATAGATTAGAGTGAATGTAGGTAAGCAATTTTTATAGGTGATATACTGAAAACACAAATTACATCCTAGTAATAGCTGATATGCACGGTAATTAAAAAATTCATTCTACCACTAAGAAGAGTATATTTGCAGACTCAAATGTTGCCTCATGCCATTTTCCAGATCATTGACAACTCAGTATGCCTCTGTACCTGGGCCATGACATAGTCACACAACAGTACAGATTAAACTTCCAGTTCCTCCAAATGGTATCCATCTTGATTGAATTTGAAACACATCATAATGTTTATTAAAAATCAGAAATATCTAAAGTATTCTCAGTTTTATTTCATTTTTACATGATGTATACTCTCTTATTCAAATGGATTAAAGCATTATTTTTTAAATGTGGGAATATATAAATATTCGATATCTATATATTTTATTATGTTATGAATTTGGCCTATTGAGACTTTAGAAAAAAATGTTATTCCATTTCTCTCCTAAACAGGTTCTTACTGTTGCAGACACAGTGAATAATGAAAAAGTTAAAAATTGTTATTTTTAAACAGAAAAGAAGGTATATATGAAGGAACTGGATAAATTAAAAAAAATAATTTGGTCTTAAAAACTGTAAAATCTGTGTAGACAATAAAAAGTAGACTAGAGAAAGATTTTTTGATGCTATAGATGTAAGCTATCTACACATGGGAAAAATAACAATGCATATAAAATAATTAATAGTTTTCAGGTCATTATAGCAATTCAAATTTAGATATTTTCCAACATGGATGAATGAGGGCAAGTTTATTCAAATCTGTTTAAACATTCTAAGTTACTGCCTTCAGTTCAGTAAGAGGCTTTACCTCAGATATAAACTCTCCTTTGTATATGAATGTATGTATATATAACTTACTTTGGTTTCCTTTTACAACATGATTTTTTAAATTATGATAGATTTTAGAAAATAAATATGGGAAACTGAGTTTTTTTTAACTTTAATTCTTGTGCTTACAGATTTAGAAGTATTGTTTCTTTAATGTCAAGTGCACTTTATTTCTCCATGTATTCTGTTTATTCCTTACATAATGAATTGCCTGTGGGCATATGGAAAGCTTCAATAAACTGCATATAATGAGCTCATTTGAAATTTGCCATAAGTCCAGTGACAGTCATTTTCAAATTTGCCTTCTCTGTAAAAAATTTTGCACAAAGTGTGAAGAGACATTATTTTCTGTTAGGCTCTGACTGTATTCCTGACCCAACCATGCCAGCAAGATATATGCTGGAAAATATTATGGCATTTGTAATAATGTTTTCAAGTGGAACATATCCCTATGGGACATATTTTATGTGTGCTGTAGGTATGGCGAAGAAAAGCATTCAGGGGGCATGTTACTCAAGTGAAGCTGTCGCCAGGTAATAGAGTACTACAGTACTTGGGTGAAATGATACAGATAGACTTATTGCATTTTCCAGTGGAACATTTTAAACTGGCTTGCTCTTAAGAGTCAGTAAATTGTCTAAGCAGGGGAAACAAGTGGCAAGGCTGATAAAATCATAAATAGCTTTTCCATTATTGCTGAAACTCTAATTTTCTTGCTTATTGCTTGAGTTGATAAAACAAATAAAAGAAGGACTCTCAGAAAGAGATTTCTTTAATATGCAAAATGAATTTCAATGTACTCTCCTGCTGGTATTTTTATGGAAAACCTGACTACATGGTACACATGGAATGTAGAAATCTGCATTTAGATAGAAATATTATAAAATGCATGGCATGGTACAAAGTCAGTCTTTAATGGAGATGACAAAGTGCTGAGTTATACGGTTGAGTGGAAAGACAGCATGCATATAGGTTTTCACGTCTTTGGTAACCAAGTGCCAGGTTTGCCCAGGAGAGTACTACATTATTTTGAATTTCTGACAAATATTGATGAGGAAAAAAAATATACCAGATGGGTAAGCCCTTCTCCAAGTGAAAATTCTTGTGCTGTCTATAAGATATGCTTGCAATGTAAAATTTTTCTTAATTTTTCCTCAAATATTTCTGGGGAATAGTGAAGATTGATTTTGTAGAAAGGTATTTCATTATACTTAGGTGAATTTGACTAGGAAGTACTGAGTGATGTTTCATGGTTATGTTAAAACAACTGAAGTCAAACATTCTTGATTCTCTTAACACAACTGATTTTTGGGGGTGACCTCAGGAATTTCACAGTCCCTCAGTGGCTCAGCTATTCTATCTGTAAATGTAAAGTTAAGGTTGCCTCTTGGAAACTATTCCACAGGGCTCGAGAAAGGACTAATGAGTTGACATTTTGTAGACATTTGCAAACGTCAAATAAGCATTTCTTTGTGCTGTTAGTAGAATTCAGTCTTATTATCAAGCACATGTAAGAGTAGCTTATTATAAGAATGAGAAATGAACTAGTGGTATAGAGATTATAAATTGTTGAAATAAGTATGATTAAAATCATAATAAGCAGAAGAGATCATAATGATTTGAACTATTTTATATAAAACCATTTTTGTAATATTACTATATTTGAATACCTCTAATGAGTTTGTAACAGATAGAAAAAAAATCAATGACACAACATGGAAGGATGAAAACTGTGCACCTGTGCTCTTTTCAAAAACCTCACACACATAAAGAAAAGGATAAAAGACTGTATAATTCCACAGGAACAAAGATAACAGGATGAGCTGACAGTGACAAAATTTCAGAAGCCGGAAAGCACATGTCAAAGTGATAGCTGATTAAGCAAACTGAAGAAAGCTGAAACTTAGGTCTGGAGACGCTGAAGCAGGGAGTTAAGCTGACTGCCACCAGAAAACCCCAGAAGGCTCAAAAATTACTCTACTGAAGTGTCCAGGTGGCACTAGAAGTAGGACTGGCTGGAAAGTTGTGTACTAAGCATTTAGATGCTCAGAGCCCCTTCCTCACAAGACAGAGTTGTGGTGGGTGGCTACTGAAGAGATCGGAGTTGAGGAACTGAAACACAAAGCTTGCTGGATGTGGGAGAGTTTTACTGAAAACTCAGCGAGAAAGCACAGGCCTACAAGTGGTAAAATCTTCAAAGAACTACATTTTTCATAGTAAAAATCCAATAACTCTGAAATTGAAACATTAAGAACCGTATTATAAGCTTGTTATTTGGAAATATGGAGAGGATTACCAGAAAAAAAGAATTAAAAATCAAAATGGCTAAAAGAGGTAAGAGCCTATGGTATACAGGACTTGCAGGGAGGGAGAAACTGGTCTATTTCTTAGTAAGCTCATAGAATTATGTGGCTTTTAAAACTATCTCCAACATAAAAAGTAAAAATTAAATTAAAATGAAGAGTTGATGGCAAGCTTGTAAAAAGAATACACACACTAAGCCAAGTACGGATAAAAAGAACAGCATGTTGATATATTCATCAATGAGTTTTTTTTTTTTAATCACAGAATCTAAATGACCTGGCAAAACATTTTAGTTATCAAAGTGTAAATGAATCTCTTAGTGGTTAGAAAGTGTATTTTTCTTGTTCACCATTCTTTTCTGTCACTTTTCTCTTGAGCATTTATTCACTTGTCTTTTAAATGCCTCTTTTAGCCCATTTTTATAATGGGATATACTCTGAGTGATTTGACTTAACTCTGAGTTTGCTCCTTAACTCAGCTTCAAAACAAAAGAGATCATGACAAGAAAGGCAATTTTAGGGCAAGCACAACACATGATTAGGTTCACAGTTCCCATATAAATAAAAACACGGCTTTAACAACACAGTTTCCTGAAGTTAAACACTGAAAAAAAAAGGTAACAAAAGATTTACAGAATTAAATTTAAGGGATAGAGCTTGATGGCACTGACTTTTCAGTAAAGCTTAAAATAAATAAATAAGATAATAAGATACCTTAAAAACATTTGCTTTCCAAATTTCAATCTCTTTGGAAATATAGCTCTTGGATCAATCATTTTGACCGAAGAGGGCAGTATTACAGAATTATTGCAAAGTGTTTTAGCGACCATCATAGGAATGCTTTTCACAAGCGGCCAAGTGCAGGGTTTTTTATCATTTTTTTGATATAATCTAATTCATATTTAATTAACCCTTAAGAGCCTTTGACTACTGTTCCAAATATGTCTTTCTGCAAAAATCACCAGAAGTACTTCAGAACATATCCATATTCACTTTTACAGAGTCTGACCACTGAAAGTAATGGAGACGTTGTTAAGTGGCACATTCTGGGCTTGCCATGGATCCCTGATTCTCCAGAGGTTAATGGGTGACTATATATGGTAGTTGAATTATCAGATATAATATCCTTCCATACATGCCATCAACTGGGAAGGCACATCTAGGCACTAGAGGCTAATGGCCATTACTTTACTCTGCTTTCAACTTTAAATATTATTTTCAAGTATCATTTGCTTTACTGACGTTGACTGTTATAGACTTGAATAACAGCATTTTTTCCTGCTGCTTTCATTCTCTACGCAGGAAAACCAAATGGAGTCTTTTTCTCTTTTATTGAAATGCTCTCTTAAAAACAACAGCAATTAAATTGAGTATGTCTAAAACATTCAGATTTTGTAAAAGGAAATTTGAAAGAATTGCTCATATTAAAAACAATATAAAAAACTATCTTCATCAGCTGGTTTTATTCTTTAGATATGAATCTAATGTGTTAAAAATATACAATGTACTGCAAGGATTTCACAGTTATTTAAAACAATAATAGGATAAAGATTATGAAGACTTATGAAGCATACTATGAAATTAAATGATGAAGCATCCTAACGAACCTTTGACTCTGCACATCTTCCATAGGCATGTTTCACAGAGTAAGCATGGCATCATCCCTATATCTCCCCAGATAAAAGGAAAGGATAAAAATGACAGATCGACCAGGTTTAATATTATAGGCATTTGCAACTAAGCAGCCTGGCATCCTGTTTAAACTACTGTCTTCATCTCTCAGAGTTCATTATATCATCCTGCTCTTCAACTAAACCGCTGATCATGTTAATGCCAAACACTATCTCAATCTATTATGAAAATTTTGTTCCCTCTAATTGTCATTGGGTCTTACGTGATTAAAGAAAGCAGAATGCTCATCCACTCCTCCACTGTTCATATTTAATAACATAAACACGCTCTGGAGTTTCCTACATCACCTTAAATATGAAAAAATATTAGAATAATGAGACTTCTTGTTGAGGGAATGAGTAGATCTTAAAACGTTTGATTTCTTCTACAACATAACTTGCCACAGGATTTCTTTTAAATGTTTAGGTTCATTAGTATGAGGATGAGTCTTTAGATGTAATCTAATAATAAGATGATTTTTTAAACCAAAGCTCTTTAACTTATTTCATTAAATTTCCTTTCCTGTTAATGCAGAAGTTCAGTAATAATTAGGACTGTGATGGATTAATGATTGATAATTTTTCAAGTTAATATTGGCAAGCTGCAGTCAGAGATGTTCACTACTGCTATTCATCCCTGCTCTCTGGCATATTGAACATAAGCAAACTTGCTTCCCTTCCCTCTGTTTAAGGGGCTGGAAGGTATTGACTTGGACCTGCAGCCTGCTCATTTCTGTGACTGATGTATTTCCACTTAAATAGTGCGGATTCTTTTTGCAGTTTGTATTGCTGTTGGGAATAGATTTAAAGAAGATCTGACATATCATTAATCCTTCAGCTCCTATTTTAGATTATGAACATAGCAAAAATCACTATAATGGAGGGAAATAACATTTGTTTAACCAGTACAACTCTACACTCAAGACAAATTCTAAATAGGTTAAGATATTTTTTTAAATAGACGTCTATTATTTTACTCCAAAAATAAAAGTCAGCTAACATGTTTCAGGCACCTATGAGTAATCCATGGAAATTAAGGATTTTAAAGATAAACATTAACCAAATTAAAAAAAATCTCCACTTTATCACAGTTGGGATTTTGTCTTGTAAGCAAGAGGAAACCATAAATACTTTGTTTTTGTTTTAAGCATGGCAGGTATACTACTAAATCTATTTTCTAAATTTTGATGCTGCTTGTTCCATGTATGATGGATTGAAATATGAGACGCTAAAGGCAGAAAGACCAGCTAGAAGGTCATTACCATGTTCCAGGTGAGAGGTGGAGAGTGGTGCTGAAAAATGGTGAGGTGTTGAACTACACTGGCAGCTGTGGAGAAGCAGAGATGGATTTGGATGAAAGGGAGTTTGGAGTCATAGAAACAGTACTTAGAAACCAAATAATGATTTGCCCATGAATTTATGTGGATGGATCAGGGACAAGGGTTGGCAGGAAAAGCTTGAGGAGGGAAAGGAAGGTGTTAAGGGTGACTGATCAAACTACTTGGAGCCGGTAAGGGAATGATGATACCCAACAGCGGTCACACCAAATTCGAACAATGTCTACCTGTTCTTTTAATAAAAGAGATGTGGGTTTTCTTGTTTGCGTGTTTTCTGCATGGAAACACAAGTGCATAAAATAAATCAACAATTGTGGAGTACAACTTTGTGCCAGGAACTGGGCAGAACTGATAATACAAAGTTGTTTACGGCCTGTTTTCTTCCCTAAAAAAAAAGAAGGTACTACAATCAAGGACATAGATACCTTAAAAAGATCATCTTAAAATAACTGCTCTTTTATATATATATACATATATATATATACACATACATATAGATACATACATATACACACACACATATATATACATACATATATATATTCACTAAGTTTTTAGTTGCAAATAGAAAAAGAAGGCAACTTAACCTAAATGTGCATCAGAATAATTGGAAGGTGTAACGTAAAAGTGTCTATACCTTTATTTTTTTAAATCTCTCTACCCCTCACCACTGTCATTAATATTTGGCTTGTATATTTCCAGAACTTTCCCTGCCTAAGTTGATTCTTAAAAAGGGAGGATAAATTTTGAGCCTAGGCAGTAATGATACACCCAGAAACTTTCCTAATTCAATTAATCACAACTCCTCCTAAATTTTAAAGTACTCATTTTGTTTGGGACCTGTTTGCACAGGCTATGTTGCTAACCTCTATTAGTGAGTAGAAACCTCACTTTTTATTTCGTAAAATTACTGGACCAGAATACTTTCCATGCTCCCTAACCATGTCTTAGGCACCAGCAATATATTTTATTTTATTACAAGTATATTCTGCCCAACAAAAACCCAGGTATGACCATTTTAGGATATCTATTTGTGGACTTCCATCGTTTAGGTTAATGCATCATTGCACTGTAATAGAAGACAGCACCAGATCCTCCATCTTGAGCAATACAAACTATATGAATTTTTTGTGCACAATTTAATCTTTGGGAATGTTTGCCCTCCCCAGAGCACTTTACAGCAGGAAACGCCACCTATTTATAGCTTAACACATTTCAATACATAATTTGAAACAACTGAAACAGTACAAATGAGTTTTACAAAAAGGTTATTTTTTTTTTTTTTTTTTTTTTTTTTGCGGTACGCGGGCCTCTCACTGTTGTGGCCTCTCCCGTTGCGGAGCACAGGCTCCGGACGCGCAGGCTCAGCGGCCATGGTTCACGGGCCTAGCCGCTCCGCGGCATGTGGGATCTTCCCGGACCGGGGCACGAACCCGTGTCCTCTGCATCGGCAGGCGGACTCTCAACCACTGTGCCACCAGGGAAGCCCTTTTCTTCCCATTTTTTATCTCCAAATTATTTAAGCCAAAATCATTTTGGTATTTCCAATATTTTCAATAGGGAGAATGCTCTCTAGCCAATGTTCAGTGGATATCTGGATTTAGGTGTTAATAACAAGAGGCATACCTGGACTCCAACCTTGAACCGCTGTAATTACTGCCAATAATAGTGAGTTGTGCCTTAGTAAGCACCCTGAAAAGTATTTGCTGTCTAGGTGGCTATTATAAAAGTGCTTTTATTAGTTGATATCAACCAGTCCTTGAGATAACTCAGCATTAATAGGGACCAATCAAAAGTAGTCTTATAATATTAGATACACATCTGGGTCTTTTAAAATTGTCATTAACTCTAGCTTGTCATCTCATAGATCCATATATATATGTAGGTATATATGTACGTACGTATGTATGTGTATATATATACATATACCTTAAGTTTTTAATTCTATTATACATTTATGTCCTTTCTATCAACAAAATTTAACTTCCATCTTTTGAGTCTAATACAGACCTACGAGAACTTGGCATATATAATGTGCCAAGTTTAAATGTATTTTCTTAGTGATTTAATAATTATCTGAAAGAGCACAAAATATCCATTGATGTTATTATGGATGTGGGAATAAAAGGTATATCAGCCAGTTTACCTGCAATAAAGGTATAGTAGCTGGACCAAAATTATTCTGGGTGCTTAAATATCCAATATCTTGCTCAAAGAGAGTGGCCAATTACTGTTAACTTTTTCACTTAAAATAGTTATTGAGAATCACTTAGGTACCAATCACTGAGTTAGACACTGCAGATATGATTACAGCCCTCTTCTGATTTAAAGCCCATCTCAGGATACAAGCAAGTAAAGATATAGTTGGAATTCAGTGATAGGGTTTTGAACAGTGAGTAAGACAGTATGTAAAGAGGTGGGACTGACTCAGTTTTGGGGATTCAGGAAGTCTCCCTAGTGGTAGAACATATAACCAGAGTTCCTAAAGAAAGAGACCTGGGGTGTGTATGTATCAGAGTCCTATAGAATACAAAAGGAGATTGTAGAAAATTTGCATATTTATCAGTAGTTCAACATGACATACACACAGAATGACTGAGAATGTGAATGAGGAAAATAATAAAAGAGATGAAATAAGAAGAATTAATATCAGCTCCTATTGGACCTAACACTAGAAGATAAGCACATTTAGTGTAATTTAGTAAATATCTGCTCTTCACTAAGTATCTAAGAACACGATATATTAATTACCCATTTGATCATTACTAGAGTACGTCTAAGAGACAAATATATTCATGTGCTCCACGTGGACAAAGACATTACGTCATTTATGCTTCAAATTTTCTCTGTTTGGGGTTTCTCAAATTTAAAAGTAATTCCTGTTTGTTTAAAAAATCAGTAAATGTGCATAATGGCAAAGTTAAACATTTCCTCCCCATATGGATACATCTTTCTCATGGATCATACACAAGACTGTAGGCACAAATATAGGAGTTATACTTACTTGACTTGATTTTTTTCATTTCATATCTCATAGACATTCATATATCAGCACATATAGATTTATTTTGATCTTTTATTCATGCTGTGTTTTTTAATGAAGAGTTTTTTTTCTTTTTCTTGATCTCATAACTCCAATTCCTACTCTTTACCCACATTCTCCTCCCTTCGATTCAAATAACATGTTAATCTGTGTATCTGCACATGAGGTGTATGACTAGTTTAATCTAATGGGTTGAATTAAGCGAGCAAATGAATGGATTTTTAATTCTTTATATTATTTCGTTGTAAAGTGGTATAATATTAGTGTTTATATATGTTTTATTTGTCCAGCAACTTTCAAATATAAGATTCAAAATGAATTTATATGTCAATTTTACTTTGTCAACTTTAAAGTATATATATATCATACTGGATATATATACTATATATATATGTATACATATATATAAATGCTTTATAAAGTAAGGTTGACATATAAATATTCATTTTGAGTATTATATTTGAAAATCTATGGACAAATAAAATATATATGAAACACTAATACCATTTTATAAATAAAATTATACAATTTAAATATAATATATAAATATATATTAGAAAAAATAACATGAATAATAGTGTCTCCTCTCAGATCACTAAGCTATATTAATACGTATGTGTGTATGCATTTACCTTAGTGTAATTTTTCTTTGGTATATTGATTTTCTTGAGAATAGTATTCTGTGGTAGGATTTTAATATTTACTTCACAGCTCTTATTCCCCTGATGAGAGTGTTCTGAAGACTTAATCAATGCTGAAAGCAGATATAATACACTTGCAGTCTATTCAAATTAACACCTCCTTCTCTCTTTGACTTTTGGGCTAATTATACTCATGATCCTTCTCTCTATGGACACCCTGAACTCAGCAGTTCTGAGTGAATAGGTTTGTTTCACTTTTCTCTTTTTGATTTTCTGGATAAATTTTCTTTTTCCATTTTTCTGACATTTTTTAAAAACAGAGCTATAAAATGTTAATATCACCCTACTTTTAAAGCATTTACTGTTAATGAGGATACTATATAAGAAACTTAAAAATCACAGGGTTTTAATAAAATTCAAATGTACTTCTATATCAGTGTTGTAGAAACTGACTCATTTTCATCAAGTGCAATATTGCATTCATTGGCACTATTATTTTCAACTAAGAATTTGCTTATTCTCTTTTTTCCAGTTGGCCTCTTTATCTAATAATTATACTTCCTTTCTCCAAATTTAAGAAATTGTTAAAAAGCCTCAGTGATTAAGAAAAATTTCCACTGCAAAAGAAACATATTATCATTATAAACCTTGTAACACTAATATCTGTAATAAGGTAACAACACCAAGAAATATTTGCATATCTTTTTTTTATGGTGTAAAGTGCCAATTCATTATGTCAGCAGATCCAAATAACAATCAGTAATATGGAAAATCAAGGACATTTGCATACATTAAAACTAGGAGTCACAGACATTAAAGTCCCCAAAATAACTATTTAATAAGAGAGAAAATTTTACAACATAATATCCAAATCTTGCAAAGTGCCAATCTATTATGTCAGCAGATCCAAATAACAATCAGTAATATGGAAAATCAAGGACATTTGCAGGTATTAAAACTAGGAGTCATAGACATTAAAGTCCCCAAAATAACTATTTAATAAGAGAGAAAATTATACAACATAATATCCAAATCCCCAGAAAATTTTCCAGATAACTTCAAAATTCACCAAACCCTTTGCCTATCATAGTTTTCTCTGAGGAAAACTTTTACACCTTCCCTAATGAATCTCTTAACTTTATGGCTAATTATGAAATCACAATAACTATATATAGGACCAATCAATGTACACTTAAGTGCACAAACCCACGTCCCCTGCATCAGCAGGTGGACTCTCAACCACTGCGCCACCAGGGAAGCCCCAGAGAATTTTTTAAATGAAGTTCTTATATGCAAGAAAGTGACAATCTACTGGAGCAGGTAGATCCATAAGAAAATAATTTTGTACATGTTATAGTAATTTAGGAGTCTGACAGAGGAATGTTCCTTCCATGGACTTTTTTAGAAGTGCAAGTGAATTCAAAAGGAAGAACTTTCTGAGGGATAAAAGACAGAAAAATCATTCTTTTAGTTTGGCAATCTATCACAGCCAACATAGCCATATACCTTATCAGTTACTAATTAGTATCTAAAACAACAGGCATAAACTGGGACTGTCCTGTGTAAACCCAGACTCATGATGGTACTAGGTTCTCTCCAGAGAGAAAAATTATAGTATAAATATGATTTACAAAGAGCAATACTATTGTATTTCTTCTCAGAAGTCACTCTGCCATCCCTATCCCATGTATCATGTAATGTTATCATACTGCTCATTTATTCAAGACAAAAGAACTGGGGATCATTCTAGACCTTCCCTATCTGTTTGATACCCCCAATTGTGATATAAATCATCTAAAACATATCTGTTCTTCTGTTCCCTCTCTCCGTCACCACTGCCACTACTCTGAATGAGATCTTGTTATCTCATGCCTAGACTTTCTCAGTGCCTGCTAATCAGTCTCCTCTCCTTCAGCTCTGCCCATTACTCTCCATGAGGATCCAGATTAAATTACCTACAGTCCATAAGTGGTCATGGCATTCACTGGGACTGCAGGTTCAGTGCATATTTATCGGCTGGCACATAGGGCCTTTCCTGATTTGCCCCACTCATCAGTTTTGCCTTCTAACTTGCTGCTTCTTTCTCACTCTTTATACTCCAGAGACTTAACATATCCCCAAATACAGACACTTTTTCCCCCCACCTTTGAACTTTTCTATATGCTGCTTCCTCTGCCTAGAATTTCTCTCTCTTCCTTGTCTTCTTAGAGACCTTCAAAACCCTATCAAAGGTCAGGGGGCTTCGCTGGTACCACAGTGGTTACGAATCCACCTGCCAAGGGAGGGGACATGGGTTTGAGCCCTGGTCCAGGAAGATCCCACATGCTGTGGAGCAACTAAGCCTGTGTGCCACAACTACTGAGCCTGCGCTCTAGAGCCCGCAAGCCACAACTACTGTCTGCATGTCACAACTGCTGAAGCCTGCACACCTACAGCCCATGCTCCGCAACAAGAGAAGCCACCACAATGAGAAGCCCGCATGCAGCAATGAAGACCCAATACAACCAATTAATTAATTATAAAAACAAAGGCCAATTAATCTTTCTCTTTTTCTTTGATAATCATAAATAAGAGTAAAACACTTCCTGTTCTTTCCTGCCATATAAATTGTATAAACATCTATGTCTGCACTCATTGTACTATAATTCTTTTGTTAATTTGTATGTCTCTACTCGATTGTCAGCTGTGAGTACAGGGAGGGCAGAACCATGCCCTTTTCTTCATTGAATCCCAAACTACTGGATAGTAATTAGCACAGAGCAGGCCATCAGTATATGTGATTAATTTTATTCACTGTCAAAACAAGGTGGTATGCATGCAGTGATGTGGCTTATTTGCCAATCAACAATAATAAACAGGCTCGATTCAGGAAACTATGCAAATGTTTTTTATCCACAGGTAGAGATATCCTCACAACATTTTTTCTATGAAAATACATTTAAGAAAAGATGATTAACAGCATTAACTAAATATACCTGGATCTCATGGTAATTTTGAAGATCCTTTTTTTTTTAGAACTCTCTGCAGAGCAGTAGCATATAGATAATTTCTTCCCAACTATAAACAAAAGCCTAGGTCACTTACTATTCTTGGTTTTTAGCTTACTCTTTTGTGTAACATGAATGAATATTTGCTCTCTCACCCCTAAGCCGAAGCATTGGACATAAAAGTCCTCATTTTTAATACTAATAATCTAAGATGGCACAGGGGTGGGTAGCAGGGAGACACTGCAGAGAGGAGAAAGGAGGTATTTCAAAATAATTTATAGCAACTTTACATCAGATTTATCTCAAAATTGGAATCAGATGTATAATTAATCCATTACATATTTATTATTTGTTCAGAATAAAAGAAAATAATATGAGGCCCTTTCTAGTTTCCTTGGGTAGATTAATTGTATAATGTCTAGAATGTACCATGAAATATTTAGGGACTGACCTAGTATGTATGTGAGTCACTGTGATTTAACTGCAAAAAAAAATGAAACTGCTGTACAAAACATAAATTTAACTTCCCCATGAAGCTAACAGGTTTCAAATCTATTATGGAAAATCCTACAATTTTTGATTTGAGACTAGAGGAGGACTGCTGTTTTCACAAGTGAGGCTGAGAAGTATAATAAGTTTGTTTTCTACTGTTTGCCAAACCTACAAGCTGACTCCACAGACTGCATGACTGAAAATGCGTTTATGGCATGAGATCCCTTGGGATAACTGTGAAAGCCAAATTCATCATTCTTAGCTGAGACTAGGAACCACAGAGGGCATCAATAGCACCTCTGTCCTTGAAGAAAAAAATTCACTGTAGAAATGAAAGGCAGGGAGTCACCTTTGGACCTTGAAAAGTCTGAAAGAAATTCTGAAAATCATATGCTATACTGGTCTCTAACGAAAACAGATCAAAAATAACCAAACTGTACTTATTCTGTATCTACAGGAAACTCTTACTAAATTAATGAAAATCCAAAGTTTATATTGAATTGCATCACTTTAGGATATTATTTACAAGTTGAAGAAAAGAATTAGAAAATGTGCCCTTGACTGTGTCTAATACACCAAAATGAAATATACTCAAAGCCATAAATGCAAGAAGGCAGCCTAATGTTCATGTCAAGGTATTTTGATGTTGAGTCATATGGAATTTTGGTGATCACATACTCTATGAGCTAATGATTTATTTTTTTCTTTCCTTTCTTTTCAATTACAAGACACATTGCAATTGTTTCCCCACAGTCCTGGTTTATTTACGGTAGCCGAAAATTGAAAAACAACCAAAAAACGTGCATCAAATGGTGAATGGATATACTAATAGTGGTACATCCATACAATGGAAAACTTACTCAGCTATAAAATAAAAGAACTACTGATATCTGCAGCAACGTGAGTGACGTTCAAGAAAGAATACAGATAGAAAAATATATTTGAAGAAAAAGTGAATGAATATTTCTCAAATTTAGTTAACTTAAACCTACAGATTTTTAATAAGTTCAGTTTATCTTAAGTAGGATAATCTGAAGAAAACAACACCTTGACATATCGTGAACAGATCACTTAATATAAAGGTAAAGAGAAAATGTTAAAAGTATACAAATAGAAATGACACATTGCATACATGGTTGCTTATGTAGAAGACAAAGTTAAAAAATAAACTTCTCATCATAATCATTGTGGATATGAAGACAATTGTTAAACAACTTTAAGGTGCTAACAGAAAAAAAAACCCAAAACTTTTCACCCAAAATTGTATAACCAACAAAATTATCCTTCAAAAAATGAAGACATCTTAAAGAAAAAAAAAAAAAAAACCAACTGGTAGAATTTATTACCAGCAGACCTGCAGTAAAAGAAATGTCAAAGGAAGTTTTAAAGGCCAAAATAAAGTGATACCAAATAGAAACACAGGTCTATAGAAAGGAATGGAATTATCAGAAAGATATGTGGATAAATATTGAGATTATCTACAGTTGTAAATTAATTAATAAGGCAAGAAAGAAGCATCAAATATATCTATCTAGCACCCCCTTCACTGGTCTTTATTTCCATATCTTTTCCAGAGTGTATTTTTCTTCAGCCTAATAGATTCACTTGGGGATAAACCTCAAAACGTAACTGTATAAGCCTTTATCAATTTCTTCAAATACTCTGTTTGTTTTACAATCACTAACTTCCTTAACTAAATGGTAAAAGATGAAACAGGCATTTTCTTTAAAAATGTGTGTAAATGTATATTTAAATAAATATGTAATATATTATTATAACATAACATTATAATAATGTATAATATGTAAACATATATATCAGGAAATTACAAAAAAACCCATTTTGTTTCTATTAACTTTTAAAATAGTCTGTAGGCATTTAAGACAAAGGTATTGAAAAAGCCCAAATTATATTTAGGCAAGTCCTATAGGAATGGAAAATCTCTAAAAGAAATCCTTCAATGTCTGGTTTCAGTCTATCCTAAATCGAATTTAGAAAGTATATGAAGTGCAAGGCACATAAGAATATATAGTCAGGCCTTTTGTATCCATGAGTTCAACCAACCTAGGATTTCTATCTGCAGTTGGTTGAATCCCCAGATGCATTACCCACAGATACAGAGATACGGAGGGGCAACTGTACTACGCCATTTTAAATAAGGGACTTGAGCATCTGAGGATTTTGATATACATGGGGGTCCTGGAGTGAATCCCCGATGGATACCAAGGAGATTGTATTCCTCACAGTCATATCATACTAATTACATTACATATACAATATATAATATATTATGTAATTAGAATAAGCTTTTTATCTAGTCAGAAAATTTCTGCAAGTATTAGACACTCATTTCTAAAGAAGAATCTAACTTAAAGAGACTGACTAGCATCTAAGCTCACTTTAAAGAGAAAATAGTAACTCCTGAATGTGAATCTTACAGTAAGGCTGATTATGAAGGATTGGCCTAAATTTTGATACCAAGCACCAAATGGTACTATAGACTAAAAATAATCATTTTCCTCCTCTACTATCATTCATTCTTATTCCCTATGTCTCTTTTTAAAATGTTCAAATAATTTCCTTAATTTCTTTATATAGACATGATGATATTAACAGTAATTTTTATAATCCAATTCTTCTCTAAGTACATTAAAGTTTAATGTAGCCTGGCAATGCAATTCTAGCAAAAACATAATTTGCATAAAACATGAGGCAGCATGAAGCAGAGTTATTCAGAAAGGATTCAGGCTTCCAATGTTAACACTCACAATTTAATTCTAAGCCATGAAAACACACACACAAGCTTACAATTCCAAATTAATGAAAGTTTCAATGTTTCGGTGGTGTATAAGTCATACATCTTCTTTCTACCTAGATACAACCAACTGTTTAGATATCAGTTATGTGAGTGTATATGACTGCAGTTTGCCAAACCCGACACTGTTTAGGCATGTGCAGACCAGCATCTTCATGAATCTCAAAATGTAGTATACTCTTCATATGTTTTATAGTAAAGGTACCTTAACATTAAAATAACTCTCATATTATTAAATGTAGTTCTAATGAATTTAGCCATCTCACATATATATAGGGAATTTGCAGTGCTCTGTATTAATGTAATTATGATCAGTCACCAACTGCCTCTTGCTTTATCCATAGCAAATTATATGTAGAAGAGAGGATGCTGTCCTTGAGGAATTCTACTTTTAAGACACAGGATCTGAAAAACAAAAGGAATGAAATGCAGGATGGGACACGCCATTTCTTGGGAATAAGAGACGTCTCATTTCCTGCTAGGGCCTGATGAATCATGCAATCACATAAACAGAACAGAGACGGTAAATGAATTATAACACAAGAACAGTTAGGAATGAGCTGTTTCTCCACTCACAGATTAAGTGTAACAAATGTAAACTTCAAACACGTTTAAACTTGCTCAGCTGTTATTTTACTTTATGTATTTGTTTATTGTTTGATTAGTTTGTTAGTTGGAAAGGTAATTAGGTTGGTATTTATTAGGTTTTTTTTTTTAATAAAACTATAATCCACATGGGAAATCAGTCACTTTCAAAACTATTGTCTTGCTTTCCTCTCATACAAGTCACCTATGTCTATCATAAACCTAATTCTGAACTATGACAGAATGGAATGAGTCGGCAAAATTTGCTTATACCTCTCATTTTACTCCCAAGGCTTAATTTCCCAAATTCAGAAATATATCGGTGACAAATAAAAGCAATGCTGTATCATCTGTTTGGTTCTCCCAACTCACTCCTACCCTAGAACCAAGCCTCACTGTGTTGTTCAGGAGTTAACCAGTACACGAAGCAGGGAGTGGTCATATTTATGCCTCAAAAAACTCAGTGGAACTCCTTGCAGATATGCAACATTGTGGATCCATTATTCAGTTGAGATAGCAACTAATTGAAACTCCCCTCCTTTTTTTTCCAGATTTGATTGTGTTTTACCTGTCTCCTGCTGCTTCATCTTGGTTACCCCTGGGCAAGACTGGAGGGAAAGATTTATACTTGCCCAAATGGAAAGAGAGAGCTTAGGCAGTTTCATCCAAGCCTGTATTTCTATAAAATTTACTGCCATTACCTGTAGAAGAACAGATCACTACGATACAAAGCCAATAGTTACAATTTGTATAAGAAAACATTGTAATGTCAAAGAAAAGTTATAGCATAAAATAAAAAGAGACACAATGAGCTTCTCAGAAATGATCCTTTCTTTCCCGAGTCTCAAGAGGATCGCCCTTGGTGAGAATACGTGCTGATATCCTGTATCAGCTCACCCTGTACAAGTGGATGTAAACTGCACACAAAGGGAAAGCCAATTTTATTGTAAATGTTTTCATCGTTGTGATTGACTCACAAGAGGTCCATTTTCTTGTGGGTCCCAAAGGATGGCAGTCACGCAGTGTTGTGTAAGCACTCATTACTGCGCAAGAGATGCCACATAAACCTTCCATCTCAAACAACAGATTCTATGGTATAAACATGTTTCTTTAAACAAGCACTTTAAACCAAAGATAAGCTGTAGTTACAGCAGGAATGAAGACATTTCTTATAAAGACTATTAACATAGGCACCAAGGCAGACTTCATTTTATCTACATATTTTTGAGCGCTTACTCTGTGCTAAGTGATTTAAATGAATAATCTCATAACTGGTACCAGAACAGAATTGATGCATAGTGTCTCTGACTAAATTCTGGGCTCTTGTTCAAAGGCACTGCAATCTCTTTAGCATTGATAGTTTTCAGCCCCAAATCAAGATTTCCTGAACTCTTATTTTTTATATTATCTGCAAGTTTAGCCTCATTCCAGACTCCAGGGTTCTTGCTTCTAGTTACCAGAAATTTAGTAACAATTCATGTTGTGAGTTTTAGAAAAATATTAGGCCTTGGTGGGCTTCACAGTGTGGGCATCAATGAAGTCTGATGCCTGCACACAGTTATCTCCCAAAAGGTGAACCTCTACCATTGTGTGAACAGTAACACAATAATAGTGGGGAACTTTAACACCTCACTTACACTAATGGACAGGTCATCCAAACAGAAAATTAATAAGGAAACACAAGCTTTAAGTGACACAGTAGACCAGATAGATTTAAGTGATATTTATAGGACATTCCTTCCAAAAACAGCAGATTACACTTTCTTCTCAAGTGCACACGGAACATTCTCCAGGATAGATCATACCTCAGGTCACAAATCAAGCCTCAGTAAATTTAAGAAAATTGAGATCATATCGAGCATCTTTTCTGACCACAGTGCTATGAGATTAGAAATCAATTACAGGGGAAAAAACGTAAAAAACACAAACACATTGACGCTAAACAATACGTTACTAAATAACCAAGACATCATTGAAGAAATCAAAGAGGAAATTGAAAAATACCTAGAGACAAATGACAATGAAAACACGACGATCCAAAACCTATGGGATGCAGCAAAAGCAGTTCTAAGAGGGAAGTTTATAGCTATACAAGCCTACCTCAAGAAACAAGAAAAATCTCAAATGTACAATCTAACCTTACACATAAAGGAACTAGAGAAAGAAGAAGAAACAAAACTCAAAGTTAGCAGAAGAAGAGAAATCATAAAGATGAGAGCAGAAATAAATGAAATAGAAACAAAGAAAATAATAGCAAATATCAATAAAACTAAAAGGTGGTTCTTTGAGAAGATAAACAAAATTGATAAACCATTACCCAGCTTCATAAAGAAAAAGAGGGAGAGGACTCAAATCAATAAAACTAGAAATTAAAAAGGAGAAGTTACAACAGACACCACAGAAATACAAAGCATCCTAAGAGACGATTACAAGCAACTCTATGCCAATAAAATGGACAACCTGGAAGAAATGGACAAATTCTTAGAGAAGTATAACCTCCCAAGACTGAACCAGGAAGAAATAGAAAATATGAACAGACCAATCACAAGTAAAGACATTGAAACTGTGATCAAAAATCTTCCAACAGACAAAATCCAGGACCAGATGGCTTCACAGGTGAATTCTATCAAACATTTGGAGAAGAGCTAACACCCATCCTTCTCAGACTCTTCCAAAAATATGCAGAGGAAGTAACACTCCCAAACTCATTCTATGATGCCACCATCACCCTGATACCAAAACCAGTCAAAGATACTACAAAAAAGGAAATTACAAACCAATACCACTGATGAATATAGATGCAAAAATCCTCAACAACATACTGTCAAACAGAATCCAACAACGCATTAAAGGGATCATACACCATAATCAAGTGGGATTTGTCCCAGGGATGCAAGGATTCTTCAATATATGCAAATCAATCCATGTGATACACCATATTAACAAATTGAAGAATAAAAACCATATGATCATCTCAATAATTGCATACAAAGCTTTTGACAAAATTCAACACCTATTTATGATAAAAACTCTCCAGAAAGTGGTAATAGAGGGAACTTATCTCAACATAATAAAGGGCCTTATACGACAAACCCACAGCAAACATCATTCTCAATGGTGAAAAACTGAAAGTATTTCCTCTAAGATCAGGAACAAGACAAGGATGTCCACTCTCACCACTATTATTCAACATAGTTTTAGAAGTCCTAGCCATGGCAATCAGAGAAGAAAAAGAAATAAAAGAGATAAAAATTGGAAAAGAAGAAGTAAAACTGTCACTGTTTGCAGATGACATGACACTATACATAGAGAATCCTAAAGATGCCACCAGAAAACTACTAGAGCTAATCAATGAATTTGGTAAAGTTGCAGGATACAAAATTAATGCACAGAAATCTCTTGCATTTCTATACACTAATGATGAAAAATCTGAAAGAGAAATTAAAGAAACACTCCCATTTACCACTGCAAGAAAAAATACTTAGGAACAAACCTAACTAGGGAGACAAAAGACCTTTATGCGGAAAACTATAAGACACTGATGAAAGAAATTAAAGATGATACCAACGGATGGAGAGATATACCATGTTTTTGGATTGGAAGAATCAATATTGTGAAAATGACTATACTACCCAAAGCCATCTACAGATTCAATGCAATCCCTATCAAATTACCAATGGCATTTTTTACAGAACTAGAACAAAAAATCTTAAAATTTGTATAGAGACACAAAAGATCCTGAATAGCCACAGCAGTCTTGAGGGAAAAAACTGCAGCTGAATGTCATGGAAGCAATCTAAATGCCCATCGACAGATGAATGGATAAGAAGATGTGGTACATATATACAATGGAGTATTTCTCAGCCATAAAAATGAACGAAATTGGGTAATTTGTAGAGACATGGATGGATCTAGAGACTGTCATACAGAGTGAAGTAAGTCAGAAAGGGAAAAACAAATATCGTATATTAACGCATATACGTGGAACCTAGAAAAATGGCACAGATGAACCGGTTTGTAGGGCAGAAATTGAGACACTGATGTAGAGAACAAAACATATGGACACCAAGGGGAGATAGCAGCGGTGGGTGGGGGTGGTGGTGTGATGAATTGGGAGATTGGGATTGACAGGTATACACTGATGTGTATCAAATGGATGACTAATAAGAACCTGCCATATAGAAAAAAAGGAAAAAAATAAAAATGTGGTTATTTATCATTAATTACCATATTAATCTCTGTTTTCTCTCCTCTCACTACCATTCATACTCTTCCCCTTGTCAGCCATCACAAATTTTGGGTACACTTCGTTTTATAAACCACTCTATGTCCTTAGTGTCTGCCCAGATCATTTTTCCCCTGTCTTCTTTGGCTTTCTGCTGAGATCATTAGGCCAGAGATTTCCAAACTGTTTTGATCTGTGGTGCCTTTAGTATCTCAGGTTTTTTTGTTTTTTGCTTTTTTTTCCACAAAAAACCTGAGCCAAATGAAATACCTAAGAGTTCTATTTAGTAAGAAATTAGACCCAAATAATTTAATAAGTGTTTAGATTCTAACGATTTAGTAGCCGTTAGAAAAAATGATAAAAATAAATTTAAAAGATAATATTTTATTTCATTTTTAAATAACCATGATTACTTGCTAAGGGGATGTGTATATCTGGGCTCTGTGAAATTTCTCCAACCATGGAGTTATATTGTGCAATTCCACCTTCATTTCTTGCTCTACATTTTTTAAAGCAATATTTTATATTTATCACAACCACTGAAAACCTAGCTTTACAAAGATATGACGTCATTGAAAGGAAGGCAGCACAATCGAATGTTGAAACTATGAACTACCTTGAGTTAGTAATTCACACAGTGTCCTATAGATATTGCTGCATTTTTCTTAAAAATTTAAAATATTGTGTAGGATCCTGTGAGTTCACTGTGGCATCCTGGAGCACCTCAGTACTTATTTTGAAAACTGCAGATCTAGGCATTCCAAAGGTGACTTTCTCCCAAACCTTTCACACGCAATCAGTAATCAAGACTCGTCCGTTCCACCATTTCCATGTCATTTATTTATTCTTTCTTCTGTATATCTACAGCCACTTCATTACTTCATCACTTGCACTTGGACTGTTGGATAAGATTTCTAACTTCTACCCCAAGTTTCCAAACTCCAATTTATTTTCCATCTTTCTTCCAGGCTTTCTATTTAAAAATCCAATTCTGATTGTGTCATTATTTGACACTGAAATACTTCAAGCCTCCTTTGCTTTCATGTTCTTGCCCCTGTGAACTCTTAACACTCCCTATTTTCTCATCCTCTCTTTCAGGTGTACTCAGCTGTTTACAAAGCCCCATGCTCTTGCTTACTTCGTTGATGCTTGTTACTGCTTTGTCCTAATAGAAATCTCTACAGTCCTTTATCTAACTGGTCAGTGCCTACATAGTTTTCAAACATTAGCCCTAACATCATTTTCCTGATGTTGGCAGTTCTTATTGTGCCTCACTTGTCTGTGCCAATATCACAGTGAATACCTTTATAGGAATACTTTCAAAACATATGATAATGTTTAGCATAATAACTAGCACTTATAATTGGCCCAGTAAATATTTGCTGAAATAATGAAATACAAATGAATAAATACATGTCAATTTAGTTAATGGAGCAATGTTATGCAAACCTTGTCAGAAACCTAAAATAGAATGAAGCTGTCTTCTAGAATGAGTTACCAGAGAAGTTGACCAATTCTTTTGGGGAAAGCTGCCATAATACATTTAGCATAAAACCAATCAAGCTTGATAACATGGTGCATCCTCTGAAAGCAAAACTCAATTATATACAGATGTTCACAATTCAAGCTTTGACTCCATTTTCATTTCATCATGCCCTATCTATGCCATTGGTAAGCCAACCCAGTCTGTTGCTGCTGCAATAGTATCCCCAGTACTCTAATTTTTCAACAAAGGATGTTATTCTGTAAGGTGGTGCCATGGTAAAGATTTTTTTTTTTTTCTCTAAAAGAAAGGCTCTAAACCAACAGGATAAGAGTCCTAGAGTTATCTGAGAACCATTTTTCCTATGCCATGGTCTCTGAATGACAGGTAAAATCTAGAAATCAGTGAATCAGAAACCTAAGGAAACTTTAGATATTGAGCTTTCAGAGATTGCAAGAGCAAAAATTAACCCTAACCAAGCATACCTCCACTAAGGTAAATAAACACCAATGAGTATCATAAAGGAAATTCTGCTCTTTGAGCCTGGGTAGAAGAACATAGCAATGAACTGCTACTCATACAATCCACCCAACCAAGAAATTATTTAAAATTCTTGCTTCTTTGTTTATGGGAATTGAGTATGTGGTAAGACATGATTACACCATCATATGGGCCATATATTTGATGGTCTCAAACTCCTACTAGCATCATCTTGGCAAATCAATGAAATTATAAAATATTAATCACTTAAAATGGTTCAATTATTTTTTCACCACATTAGTCAAAGTTTTAATATTCTTTCCATTGAAAAAAGAAAGATGAGCTTTGTGGAACTCCTATGGAATCACCATGGGAATTTTTTTCCTGGTACCTCTACATCCAGATTGTCAAGTTGAAGTCCTAAGGAATAAATCAGAAAGTTTAAAAAAAAAAACACCTTCCAATTATAACTAGGCACATCAGATGTCTGATTAGGAAAACTGATTTTTGATGTATGTCACTACTTTCAAGTTGATGTATTTCCCACAGGCCTATGAATGAGATTTTTCATCATTCAGTAATAAAGGGGGCAACTAATCACCTAGCACAAAATCCGAGGATGCGTATAGCAACACTTTCTATTAATATTTTAGAAAACATCCAGAATGAGTAGATGAGTACAGCTATGAGCCAACTGACACTCAAAAAAAAAAAAAAAAGAAAGAAAAAGAAAAGAAGGAAGGAAGAGAGGGAGGAAGGGAAAGAAGATGGGAGGAAGGAGGGAGGGAGGAAGGAAGGAAGAAAGGAAGGAAGGAAGAAAAGGAGAGAAGGAATGAAGGAAGAAAGCAAGAAAGAAAGGAAGGGGGACTTCCCTGGTGGTCCAGTGGTAAAGAATCCGCCTTACAATGCAGGGGACGTGCGTTCCATCCCTGGTCAGGGAACTAAGATCCCATATGCCACGGAGCAACTAAGCCCATGTGCCACAGCTATTGAGCTCGCGTGCCTCAGCTAGAGCCCGCGAGCCGCAAGCTACAGAGCTCACACGCCCTGGAACCTGCACGACACAACTTGAGAGAGAAAAACCCACAAGCCATAACTAGGGAGAAGCCCACGTGCCGCAACGAAAGATCCTGCATGCTGCAACTAAGATCCAATGCAGCCAAAAATAAAATAAATAAATAAATTTTAAAAAGGAAAGAAGAAAGAAAGAAAAAAGGGTATTGGTAGTTTTTCACATTTGTGGACTGTTGTTAGTATCAGTGTCTTTTCTTAGATGCTCTCTCCAAGGAATATCCAGAAAAATGAAAGTACTTTTTTTGAACTGCCAGTTACTGAAGAGGCTTCCAAGAAACTTGAATGATGCTTCCCTCCTGGGTACACTGCCACACAGTCAGCCAAATGGAACACTTGGCTATATAAGCTTGGTTAGAAGTACTATGTCTCACAAAATGGTTAAAAGATCCAGTCCTAAGTTTTTCAGATCATTAACTTATTCATTCAACTATTTATTCATGTTGTTTAGTCAATATTGGAGAATCTTTTCTGTGCAAAGCATTGACTCAGGAGCAACATCTAACTCTAAAAACCATTCAGACCCCAGGGAAACACATCACATCTCATGCCCTGTCTTCAAAACCAAAGTCCACCATGTCTGAAAGCTATGAAGATTTGTGTGTTATGCTGCTGGCAGTTTTAGAGGAGACAGACATTGTTTTGGAGTGTGGGGGGCATTTAAACAGCATATGAATTTAGGTAAGAGAAACACAATTTTATTTGAATTGATTCATATTTCAATATTCCTCCCAGTGATGAACCTTGATGCTCCAATGTGAAATAAGGGAAAAAATTCCCAGCCTTCCTTTCCCATAGGGAACAGACATTGAAATTAGATTCCACCCAACAGACACTGTCTGGAATTCAGAAAACATCTGGTTAAGAAAACAGGGTAAGCAGGGCATGCACTTTTCTGGCAAAGGGACAGTGGTAAAGGCAGTGTGTTTCTGGGGTCAGTGGTGTCCATGACAGCAATATGTCAAGAATGTTGCATCATGGCACTTAATTCAATGGTAACAGTGCTCCATATTCTGCAGTATGGTTTTGGGCATTGCCCCTGAAATAGCAGCCTAGAGTTTATCTCTTCAGCTCTTTTAACATTTCTGTAAGTGTAAGATTTATGTCATGTTTAACCATGGTAGGAGTATGAGTTTAGAAAAAGGAACTGACTTGCAAATATTGTGAACATTTTCAATTTTACCATATTCTAGCA
Source organism: Neophocaena asiaeorientalis asiaeorientalis (assembly GCF_003031525.2). Lineage (NCBI taxonomy): Eukaryota > Metazoa > Chordata > Mammalia > Artiodactyla > Phocoenidae > Neophocaena > Neophocaena asiaeorientalis. Next base: position 2,313,863 of record NW_020174425.1, on the reverse strand, counting down.
TATAGTTTCCTAAAGTTGCAATACACCAGTTTATGAGAATAATCTTTCCCACCACTGCTTTAGCATCATAGATATTTATATTTTTTCAAAACTGATAAGTATATATCATATCTATTTTTACTTCAATTTGTATTTTGTTGACTATCAATGAAATTGAATATAGTGTCATGTGTTTACTGTGCATTCATATTTTCTTTTCTTTAAAATGATTATTCATATACTCTACCACTTTTTTCTATTGAACTGTGTACACATTTATTAATAATATTCATTGTATATTTGGAACAATACAAATATACATATATAATATGTATATGTATTATATATAATATTCTCTCCCTTTGGTGTCTGCATAACTTTGTTAGCATCATCTTTTGCACATCAGATGTTGTTGTTGTTTAATAAATACATGTTATCAACTTTTTTTTGCAAAATTTATTTTGTCCCTTGTTTAAGAAATTCTTCCCTAGTCAGAAGTAATGAAATATTTTTCTATATTTTCTTTTGATAGTTATAAATTTTATTTTCTCTTTGAATACTTCAAGTATTTGAAGCATATTTTGTGTATGGAATGAGATTGGGATATAATTTTATATTTTCCTCATGGATAGCTAATGGTAAGAACTGTGAAGGGTTTGATATTTTACCCTATAAACAAGCTAAAATGTTAGCCAACAATGTTTTATAGCTGTCAGTAGACGATATGAGATTTCTGGGTCAATAATGACAGATAGTTTATTAATCACAGCAATAGCAGTAGCCAGATTATCATCAATTCCCTGAGCCCCAATTTCCACAAGGAAAGTTGAAGAGAACAAGATGACACCTGCACCTATGCTGTGGGTTGTGCTATAAAAAAGGAACTCTTGAGCTAAAGAAAACCAAACCTTTTATAATAGGTGGTAAGGATGCTTGCCCTTTGCTGTAGAGAGAGACTCTATGTCTATCTTCCGAGTCTGTTGACGACAAAAATATCCTATAAAATAAAGATTGGAGCAAAGGGCAATAAGATGGAAGAAACACAAGTGACCTATGAGGACTTGTCTCCCAACAGCCAATTGTCCCAACAATGTTTTCCTACAGAGACCTCACCTCTTTTACAAAAAATTCCAATATATAATCAATTTACCTTTCATTGAGTCAATGAAACAGATAAATATATGTATCCTTGGCTATCATGTTCTATGGATTTATATGTTATAAATAATTTAGGCTCATATCATTTTAACTAAAATCTCTTGTTGAAACCTCTATATCTAGCAGTGGAAATCTATTACCCTTTTGGTTTGTCTTTTTAAATATTTTTAGTTCTTTGTGAAAATATACCCTTCTATATTTATTTTATTTTGTCAAGGTTCTTGAAAGAAACCTAATAGGGTTTTGTTGGAAAGACATTAAATGTAAAAATTAATTTGGAGAAAATTTATAATTTTAAAATGATGGGTGCTGCCATCAACAAAGACCTCTATATTTATTTTGGTTTTCCTCCACAGTCTTTAAAATGTTTTGTCAGCCATCTTAATTAGTGAGTTTGATCTATTATACTTAATCTCATTTCACCTTTCCATATTTCTTGCCATCTGTTATATTCATCATTGTCTTCATCCTAATTTTTTTCATTCTGTTTGAATTATAGTTTAGCTTATTTTCATTTTTGCATTGCTATACTCATATTAGTTTGCATATTAAATTTATTTTTCAAGCTATATCTAGTAACAATCATATCCATAGCCTCTCCATGAATAGGAGTTTAATCTCAGTGTATTTTTACTATTCCAACCACTCTTGCCATCTTTCTCATAAATATCACTTTGAATTTTAGTGCAAACTTTTTATTTTCAAGGACAAAAATAACTTTTACTCATTTATTTGCTCACTGTTCTTTCCCATAAATCACTACCTACTCTCAGATTCAATTTTCCTTTGTAATGGATTATAGCCTCTGTTTTTTTAAGACAATTTTTTTTAGAGCTGTTTTAGGTTTACAACAAAATTGAGTGGAAGGTACAGCGATTTTGCCTGCTCTCACACATGGATAGACTCCCCATTGTCAAGATCATTCTCGAGAATGGTACATATTTTCACCAAAAATGAACCTATATTGGCACATCATAATCACCCCAAATCCAGTTTACCTTAAGGTTCACTGTTGGTGTTTTACATTCTATGAGTTTGGACAAAATTATAATGACATATATCCATTGTTATAATAACATACAGAATATTTTCACTGTCCTAAAAATCCTTGTGTTTTGCCTGTTCATCTCTACCCTCAACCCGTGACAACCACTAATCTTTTTACTGTCACTATTCTTTTGCCTTTTCCAGAATATCATACAGTTGGAATCATACAGTATATCGCCTTTTCAGATGAGCTTCTTTCACTTAGTAGTATGCATTTAAACTTTCTCCATTTTTTTTCATGTCTTGATAGCTCATTTCCTTTTAGTGCTGTGTAATATTCTATTGCCTGGGTGTACCACAGTTCATTAACCCTTTCATGTAGGGCATATTTGATGCTTCCAGGTTTTGACAATTAGGAATAGAGCTGTTATAAATATCCGTGTGCAGGTTTTTGTGTAGACATAAGTTTTCAGCTTTTTTGGATAAATATCAAAGGAGTGAGATTGCTGGATTGTATGATAAGACTATATTTATTTTGTAAGAAACCACCAAACTGTTTTCCAAAGTGGCTGTACCATTTTGCATCCCCACTAGTTATAAATTAGAGGTATGTTTACCCACACCCTCACCAGCATATGGTGTTGTCAGTGTTGCACATTTGGGCTATTCTGATAGGTGTGTAGTGGTATCTCATTTTAATTTGCATTTCCCTGATGATATTTGATGTGGAGAATCACTTCATATACTTATTTGTCATCCGTATATCTTCTTTGGCAAGTTGTTTTAAGTTATTTGTCCTATTTTTTAACTGAGTTATTTATTTTCTTATTGTTGAGTTTTAGGAGTTCTTTGTATATTTCAGGTAACAGTCCTTTATTAGATGTGTCTTTTGCAAATATTTTCTCCCAATCTATGGGAGAAATTGTTTTCTCATTCTTTTGATCTTATCTTTCACAGAGCAAATGTTTTTAATTTCAATGAATTCTGGTTTATCAATTATTTCTTTCTTGCCTCATGCCTTTGGTGTTTTATCTAAAAAGGCATCACCATACTCAAAGTCATCTAGGTTTGCTCCTATATTTTCCTCTAGGAGTTTTACTGTTTTACATTTAGGCCTATGATCCATTTTGAGTTAATTTTGGTGAAGGGTATAAAGTCTGTGTCTAGATTCACTTTCTGTATGTGATGTCCAGTTGTTCCAGCACCATTTATTGAAAATACTATCTTTTCTCTGTTGCACTGCCTTTGCTCCTTTGTCAAAGATCAGTTGACTATATTTATGTGCATCTATTTCTGGGCTCTCTATTCTGTTTCATTGATTGATCTATTTGTCTTTCCTTTTACCATTAACACATTGCCTTGATGACTGTAGCTTTACACTAAGTCTTAAAGATGTGTAGCACAGTCTTCCAACTTTGTTCCTGTTTGTTAATATTGTGTTGACTATTCTAGATCTTTTGCCTCTCCATATAAACTTTAGAATCAGTTTATCAATATCCATAAAAATAATTTTTCTGAGATTTTGATTGAGATTGCATTGAATCTATGGATCCAGTTGAGAAGAACTGAAAAATTGATAATGCTTAGTCTTTATTATGAATAGAGAGTATCTCTCCATTTATTTAGTTCTTTAATTTGGTTTTTCTTTTATTTCATTTGAGTTTTGTAGTTTTCCTCTGAGAGACCTTGTACATCTTTTTGTTAGATTTATATCTAAGTATTTCTTTTTCTTTTTGGTGCTAATGTAAATGGGATTATATTTTTAATTTCAAGTTTCACTATTTGTTCATTGTTGGTATATAGGAAAGACATTCACTTTTTTATATTAACCCTGTATCCTGCAACCTTCCTATAATTACTTATTAGTTCCAGGAGGGTTTTTTTGGTTGTTGAATCTTTCAGATTTTCTACACAATCATGTCATATGTGAATAAAGACAGCTTTATATCTTTCTTCCCAATCTGTACATCTTTTATTCCATTTTCTTGCCTTATTGCATTAGCAAGAACTTCCAGTATGATGTTGATATCTTTGTCTTATACCTAATCTGAGTGGAAAGCTTTGAGTTTCTTGTCATTAAGTGTGACATTAGCTGTATATTTTTTGTAGATTATCTTTATCAAGTTGAGAACGAGTCCTATTCTCAGTTTACTGAGAATTTTTATCATAAATGGGTACTGGATTTTGTCAAATGCTGTTTCTGCATCTATTAACATGATCATGTGAGTTTTCTTTTTAAATCTGTTGATATGATAGATTGAATTATTGATTTTTTTTTTTTTTTTTTTTTTTTTTTTTGCGGTACGCTGGCCTCTCACTGCTGTGGCCTCTCCCATTGCAGAGCACAGGCTCTGGACACACAGGCTCAGCAGCCATGGCTCATGGGCCTAGCCGCTCTGCAGCATGTGGGATCTTCCCGGACCGGGGCACGAACCCGTGTCCCCTGCATCGGCAGGCGGACTCTCAACCACTGTGCCCCCAGGGAAGCCCTGAATTATTGATTTTTGAATGCTAAACCCTGGTTTTTTCAAAGGAAGTTTGAGGATGGTATATGTTTTGAGTCTTTGTTGATCATATAATGTGTTTTTACACTCTCAAATGAATAACAGTTTTTTTCTGGATGAAGTATTCTAGATGTAAATTCATTTCCCTCTGGTACTTGAAAGATATTGTTCCATCATCCTCTTGCATCCAGTGTTGGTGAAGAAAATTCTGAAGACTCTGATTTGTGTTTCTTTAAAGATAGTACATGTCTATAATGTGAATGGCACTGCCTTAGATATGGTGATCCTTTTCATTTTGCCACCTGAAAGCCTTAAGCAAAACTATAAGATATAAGCAAAAGTCAAACCAGGCACCAAAGAAAGATTCATAAAAAGGAAGCAGACTCGGAAGAATGCTTTATGCCTCTCACACTTCTCCATTTTCTCTACTAGAATATGGCTACAAGATAAGGGAAGAATATCTGTGGATAAGAGAGCGAGGAAACAAACAAACAGAATCTGAGGCTTTGTCACATTGCTGTATGAGCACTGGACTATCTAATTTTTCCAGGTTACTCTCTTTCAATTACTTAAATGCAACCAGGTTCAATTCTTAGCCCTGTTTGCAGTTTTCCCAGTCACGCCCTACCCCTGGTTGCACAGCATACCTCAGTGTTCTGGATGGGGCAAGAAAGAAGTGGGTCTCTTTGGCAGTGTCCTGTACAGCTGGGAATATCAGACTCTTTCTCACAAGCTCTCTTATTCGCCCATGGGAGAAATCATGGTCTGAGAAGGTCTCTCTTGGCACTGAGCCGTGCAACCTTGGAGGAGGAATGATATGGATAAAGTGAGACTGTTCCTCTTCCCTTCTTCAATGTGTTCAATAACAGATTGTTTTTGCTCCAAAGGTGTTCTGGAACTTCTCTGCTAGATTCCTACACTTCCACAAAGGCTCTCTTGTCTGTCGGTGATTGTCTGATTTGTGTTCTTTGGGGAGAAGATTGTAGAAAATTCTTATTCCACTATGGTGGTGACATCATTCCCGGAACTTCTCTATTTTTTCAAACAGTGCTTCAATACCATCCTTTCTATTTTCACTTCTGGAGGTCTTTTGTTTTCCTTTTTATTTTTTATTGAACTATGGTTTTATACAATATTAGTTTCAGTGTACAACATAGTGATTTGACTTTTATTTATATTATGAATTGATCACCACAAGTCTAGTAACCATCTGTCACTATAAAAGTTATTAAAATATTACGGGCTATAATACCTACGCTGTGCCTTACATCCCCATGACTTATGTATTTTATAACTGGAGGTCTGTATCTCTTGCTCCCTTTCTATTTTGGCCAACAACCTACCCCCCTCCCCTCGTGGTGACTACCAGTTTGTTCTCTGTATCTATGAATTTGTTTAGTTTTCTTTGTTCTTCTGTTTTGATTTTTTAGATTTAACATATAAGTGAAATCATACAGTATTTGTCTTTCTCTGAATTACTTCACTTAGCATAATACCCTCAAGGTCTATACATGTTGTCACAAATGGCAATATTTCATTCATTTTATGGTTGATGATTATTCCATTTTATATATATATATATATATATATATATTTCTTGATCCATTCATCTGTTGATGGACACTTAGATTGCTTCCATATCTTGGCTATTATAAGTAATGCTGCAATAAGCATAGGGGTGCATATATCTTTTTGAATTAATATTTTTGAATAAAAATCCAGAAGTAAAATTACTGGATCATATGGAAGCTCTATTTTAAATTTTTTGCAGAATCTCTATACTGTTTTCCATTATGGCTGCACTGATTTATAATCCCACCAACAATGCCCAATGGTTCCCTTCTCTTCACATTCTTGCCAACATTTGTTATTTGTCGTCTTTTTGACGATAGACATTCTGACAGGTGTGAGGTGACATCTTACTGTGGTTTTGATTTGCTTTTCCCTGATGATTAGTGATGTTGAGCATCTTTTCATGTACTTGTTGGCCATGTGTATGTCTTCTTTGGAAAACTGTCTAGTCTGGTCCTCTGCTCGTTTTTTAATTCAGTTGTTTGTTTGTTTGACATTGAGTTGTTTGACTTCTTTATATATTTTGGATATTAACCACTTATCAAATATGTCATTTGCAAATGCCTTCTCCCATTCAGAAGGTTGCCTTTTCATTTGTTGATGGTTTCCTTCACTGTGTAAAACTTTAATTTGATTGGGTCCCATTTGTTTATTTTTTTCTTTTGTTTCTTTCGACTGAGGAGATAGATCCAAAAGAATACTGCTAAGACTATGTTAAAGAGCATACTGTCTATGTTTTCTTCTAGGAGTTTTATGGTTCCAGGTCTTACACTTAAGTCTTTAATGTATTTTGAGTTTATTTTTATATATGGTATAAGAAAGTAGTCCAGTTTCATTCTTTTGCATGTAGCTGTCCAGTTTTCCCACCACAATTTATTGAAAAGACTGTCTTTTCCCCACTGTATATTCTTTGTTTCTTTGTTGTAAATTAATTGACCATATAAGTATAAGTTTATTTTCGGGGCTCTCTATTAATCACATTTAGGTATCTCTTGCTCATTCTTTCCTTACTTTTTATTTTGTTTATACTTTTGACCTCTTTATCCCTTTTTCCTACATTCTAGGCTGATTCCACAGACCACTCTTTAAAATGTTAATTCAGTCATTTGCTCCCTCTATTCTGCTATTTAGCCTCTCCATTGAATTTTTAAAACAATTAAAATTTGCATTTCCCAAATTTCTAGAAGTTGTTTCTACAACAACATAATCTCATTTATTTCTCTGAGGATATGGAATTTTACTTATTTACAGCCTTTTTCTGGTTGTTATATAAGTCTATTTCCTCAGGTGTAAGTTCTTTAGTTTGTTATCTCTCTTTCATTATATTGTTTTTACACAAATTTCTGGCAATTTCATTTTTTGATCTCATCTGTGTAATGTATTACTTACTATACTGGCAACTCCAACTGTTGGAACAGTCTGCTTGTAAAAGGGGAGAAATCAGCTGCTGAGGTTTATTCTATCATTACTAAGATTAGTGTATGCCCAGTACACTGGCAGCGAATCTTCTAGGCTTATATACTACCCACTTTTCCATGCAACTGTAAACTACCTGGAACACTCTTCTGCATTTTTTTATTTCAATGGCATCTACTACTTAAACCAGAACAATCATTTCATAGTTTCTGCCAAAAGGAATGATGTCCAGAAAGTTAATCTCTCTTGTTGATCCTGCTTAATTACCTCAAACAATTGCATTCTTGCTAACTGCTTCTATCACACTGAGCTTTTTGATGCCACTTCCATGAATAAAACTTAAAAGGCAGTTCTTTCACTGAAATAGACACTAAAAAGACAGTAGAAAAGATCAGTGAAACTAAGAGCTGATTCTTTGAAAAGGTAAAATTGACCAACCATTAGCTAGGCTCACTAAGAATAAAAAAAGAAGGCCCTGATAAATAAAATCTGATATGAAAGAGAAGTAACAACAGATACCACAGAAATATCACGAAGTATTATAATAGAATATTATGAAAATCTATACACTAACAAACTGGACAACCCAGAAGAAATGGACAAATTCGTAGAATCATACTAACTTCCAAGACTGAATCAGGAAAAAAATAGAAAATCTAAATGGACGTATCACCAGAACAGAAATTGAAGCAGTAACAAATAAGCTACCAAGAAACAAGTGTTCAGGACCAGATGGCTTCACAAGTCAATTCTACAACATTCAAAGAAGATTTAGTGCCCATCCTCCTCAAACTATTCCAAAAAAACTGAAGAGAAGGGAACACTTCCTAACTCATTGTATGAGGCCAACATACCAAAAAAGAAAATTACAGGCCAATATCTCTGATGAACATAGAGGCAAAAATCCTCAACAAAACATTGGCAAACCAAATTCAACAATACATAAAAAAGATCATACACCATGATAAAGTGAGATTTATTCCATGTAAGCAAGGATGGTTCAACATCCACAAATGAATCTATGTGATACGCCACATCAAGAAAATGAAGAGGAAATATCATATGAACATCTCAGTAGATGCAGAAAAGGCATTTGACAAGAATCAGCACTTGTTTATAAAAATTCTCAATAAAGTGGGTATAGAAGGAATATAACTCAACATAATAAAGACTACATATGAGAAACCCACAGCTAACATCATACTCAATGGTGAAAAACTGAAAGTTAAGTAACAAAAAAAGGATGCACACTCTCACTGCTCTTATTCAACATGGTATTAGAAGTCCTAACCAGAGCAATTAGGCAAGGAAAAAAAGGCATCCAAATTGAACAGAAAGAAGTAAAACTGTCACTATTTATAGATGATGTGATTTTATATATAGAAAACCCTAAAGACTCCACCAAAACACTATTAGAAATAATAAATGAAAACATTAAAGTGGTTGGACACAAAATCAATATACAAAAATTTGTTGCATTTCTATATGCTAACAATGAGCTAACAGAAGGAGAAATAAAGAATCAATACCATTTACAATTGAGACAAAAAGAATAAAATACCTAGTAATAAATTTAAACAAGGAGGTGAAAGACCTGTACACTGAAAACTATAAGACATTGTTGAAAGAAATTAAATAAAATACAAATAAATGGAAAGATATTCCATGCTCATGGATTAGGAGATTAATATTGTCAAGATGTCCTTTCACAAAAGACCCCAAATAGCCATAGCAATCCTAAGAAAAAAGAACAAAGATGGAGGTATCACACTCCTTTATTGCAAATAATAGAAAAAACTAAAATTTATTTAATTAAGCTATATTTGTTTGAATTCAAAGGGATTTTAAACTCCATTTGCTACTACATCCGTTTGCTATACAGATTTTTTTTTTATTTGTGAGAAAGTTTGGGGTTACTTTCCCCATAATACACTATTTTATGCACACAATTTCATAAATGTAATAATTTTAAGTGAAGAAATTTGCACCAATACCATTGTTGTGATAAAATTATAACTTCACAGCCTTTAAATCATAATCATGGTTTTTGTACACTATTCAAAACTCAGTTTAGCCATGACCTACTCTAGATCTTCCTAATAGCCCTTGGATACCTTCCATCATTTTCCTTAACAGATTTTGACTTAAAAATCTATTTCTGTGACTTTCACCCCAATAAGACCTTGAGTCAACAGAGGACAGAAAGTATCTTATTGACCCTGGTACCCTAGTTTCTGGCACAAGTGTGCCCAAACTGTGCTCCAGAAAAAGAAAAAGAAAAAAAAATTGTATGCTACAATGAAAAGAATTTTCACAAGATAAAAAATAATCATTAAATTTAAGTGAAAAAATGTATGATGTCTATGACATTTTTTTTCTTAGATTCCATATATATGTGTTAGCATACGGTATTTGTCTTTCTCTTTCTGACTTACTTCACTCTGTATGACAGACTCTAGGTCCATCCACCTCACTACAAATAACTCAATTTCATTTCTTTTTATGGCTGAGTAATATTCCATTGTATATATGTGCCACATCTTCTTTATCCATTCATAGATAGCTAGTGGGCAGCAGCTGCATAGCACAGGGAGATCAGCTCGGTGCTTTGTGACCACCTAGAGGTGTGGGATAGGGAGGGTGGGAGGGAGGGAGACACAATGAGGGAAGAGATATGGAAACATATGTATATGTATAACTGATTCACTTTGTTATAAAGCAGAAACTAACACACCATTGTAAAGCAATTATACTCCAATAAAGATGTAAAAAAAAAAGTATGCTGTCTAACATATATTTTACTTTCATTTGGGTCTAAAAACTGATCGTGGTAACAAATGTTTGATCCTCTTTCATGAGAAGATAAATACTCTGTCACATCTCTCCTTCCACTGTTACAGAATTTGTAATCATTGTATGTGTAAACCACTATGAATATATGGTATGGAACTTGTTCTCATGTTTATCTTTGTCAGAGGATAATGAATTACTCTTTTCAAACGCATTGTTTAAAAAGGAAAATATTAGAACTAAAATAATTTTTAAAATCCTGATTCCTTGTAAATGCAATAAACTAACAGGAATAAATGTAAAGCTATTTAGGGCATGAAATAAGATCATCAACTTTGTAAGCTAACATTCATTTTCCTGAGGTATCAGCTTCATCTGACAAGTATTTATAAATACCTGGTGATTAGTAGAATATATAAAGCTAAGCCTTAGGTTACTTTATGTAGTCTGAACCTAGTTCTTTGGGCAAATAAGATAAAAATACTCCCAGTAACTCATTTGAGGTAAACATGGCTTTCCAATCAATCAACAGGAATCAATAGGCACAAGAACTGTAGTAAAATGAACTTCTGATTGCTTGAACAAATCCCAAGTACCTAAGATTCAGGCCCAGAAAGTATATTTCCGAAGACTAATTGGCATAGGAATATTTTAATGACATTGTCAAAATTCTCTTGTTACCCATACTAATGTAATCAGATTTGTGTTTTCTATTTGGTGAATTAAATGTGTTTAACCCTGATGAGGAGTAAAATTTTATAAGAGGAATTTGAAGACCACATCCATACATATAGCTTAATATTAGTAAATTGAAAGGAATATCCATTTTGTCCTTGTCATCAATAAATGTATCTCCTCCATAATGTCCTGGGCAGATGGTGAATCATTCTTCAAGGGAGCAAACCTTGCTTCCGTTGAGCTTTTTTTTTTGGTTCTTTTTTTTGCGGTATGCGGGCCTCTCACTGTTGTGGCCTCTCCCGTTGCGGAGCACAGGCTCCGGTTTCAGCAGCCATGGCTCACAGGCCCAGACACTCCGCGGCATGTGGGATCTTCCCGCACCGGGACACGAACCCGTGTCCCCTGCATCGGCAAGTGAACTCTCAACCACTGTGCCACCAGGGAAGCCCTTCTTGAGCTTTTTTAAACTGTTAAAATCTTTTCCTTTTTATTTTGCGGAGCACAGGCTCTGGACGCGCAGGCTCAGCCGCCATGGCTCACGGGCCTAGCCGCTCCGCAGCATGTGGGATCTTCCCGGACCGGGGCACAAACCCGTGTCCCCTGCATCGGCAGGCAGACTCTCAACCACTGTGCCACCAGGGAAGCCCCTAAAACTTGCCTTCTTATAAATTCTATCCATTGACCTCTTCTCTAGGAACTTCTGAATCTACTCTTACTTCTACACTAAAGCCCCTATTTTAAAAAATAGGTCTCATATCCCTTTCTGTCCTGTCTTTTAAACACCATACTTCATGAACTATGGCTTCAAAACAATCTCATATTTCATGAACTATAGCTTCTAAACACTTAATCTCATATATTTTGTACACACACGTATGCAAACTCTCACACAATTTATTTGTGGCTCGGATGAAGTGTGAACTTGTTCAAAGCTATAATTTTTAAATAAATAAGGGACAAAATACCCCTTATTTATCTAAGCTCATGATTACTAGATTTTTCACTATAATTTACAATACTTTATAAAAAGGACTTCGTAATTTTCCAATTTGTATCTTTAGTTGGTTGATTCTTTAATATACGGCAAATTAAAATAGCTAACCTTGGCTGTAACCCAAGACTTACAATGTGTCACTTTTGTAGAATCTTAGAGTATAAGCGATAAATTAAATTATTTAACCCCCCCTTTTTTCTGGTAAAACTGGAAAAGTTCAAAATAGAATTTTGATTATTTTTCAGCTAGGCTCCTATGTATGAAGTATGGTGAGAGTAAACCTAAGGTTTTTTAAGTCACCCATGACACTCTTCTACCTTTTCTAAAACAAATTCTTTCTAGCCATTGTGAACAACTGAAGTCCTTTCTTTGCAGTTGTTTTCTCCTCACTCCTTCCCTTAACAGTCACCTATTTTTTACATGCTCTCTGCCCTTTTTCTCCCTCAACAAAGGCTAGTCTCAAAACAAAACATCATGCTCTTTATATTGAGATACATAGTGCTGATAAGGTTTCACCATGATCCTTCTGATCAACAGGTGATTTATATGTACATTACTGGAAAATACTATGTACAAATATTGGAAAATACTACTCTAGCCTCCTTCCAGATTCTACTTCCATTTTGTAATATCCGGTCTCTTCCTTGACAGTATTTCTGAATAAAAATGCCCATGTTCCTTTTATTTATTAGAAAAATCCTTCTCATTACCTAAACTATCTTCCTGAATATATCATTACTCTCCTACATTTTCCTACCAGATGTTTTGATAGAATTACTCTATACAGGATACTTCCAGAAAGGCTTTAACTTGGACTTCTGTCATCCCTGCTGCTTCCAATAACAAAATTAATTACAAAATTTCATGTAATTTTGTACGTCCTGGCCCTCCTCTCTTACTCTACTCAATTGACTGCAGCAGACACAGCTGGTTGTCCACCTAGCATCTTTTTCCTTATTCTTCCTTGAGAACAGAAATCTGATTTCATAAAGAAGTCCAGCCCTACTTCAAAGAAAGGTGATCCCATGCCCAAATCAGGCAGGAGAACTTAGTTAATCTAAGTTCATATAGTAGTTCTATTCTGCCTCATCTAGAAGCAATGGGCACATGACCCAATTCTGGCCAAAGAAAAGTGTGTGGATTTAAGAATCACTTTCCTCACTCATTATAACCTCACTCCTTTTGACCCTGGATATTAATATTTTGCGGTGTTAAACATGGAACTAATATAATCATCCTGGAACGAAGGGAAGAGCTAGTGTCTCAAAAGTGAAGTCAGTAGAGTGAATATAGAACGAGAAGAAACAATCTGGAGTCTTGATGCCAAAACTGATATAACTTATCTTGCTCTCAACCATATAAGAAAGTTTTATTTTACATCTTATGGGGCCTTATCATACCTTAATATGTGTCACAGTTCTGCATAACTCTCTTCTGTCCTTTAATACATTGTAAGCTATTTGAGGACAGTATCTGCATTGTAATGGCATTTGTATACCTTTTGGTATATAGCATAGTGTCTTACATGAAGTAGATATTCAGGGTATGCTTGTTGGTTAAATAAATGAGTATTCCTCTGCTTCTCAGTGTATCATCTTAGCTCATAGTACATTTTCTGGGTTTTCCTTAATTTTAAGATTGTTTTAATACCAAAGAGCATGGTGACCTACCTGGACTATAGTTTTACTTTGAATGAGCTAGATAAAGCACCCAGTTCCAATGCTGAAGGCAAAATAGCTAGGTATAATCTTTCAGTTAGGAAAAATAACCAAAAAGGATGAAAATGTTATATTTTGGGGGAATAAAGAGCTGCCTAAGTAGTACGCATAGTATTCCCCACGGTGAAAATTTTCAAAATTGCCAGTGATTCACATTTGGCACATGGGAAACATGTGACATTTCATAATGTTTCCATATTTTCTCTTCTATCACTAGCTCATGGTTATGGACACAACACCAAATCATGAAATCATTCATCTAAGAAAGGACAATGAGAAATGTTTCCCTATTACCAATGGCTAATTTCATTAATCTACTCAGAGGCATGTGTGTATGTGAGATAACATACTCTGCAAGTCCCAATGCTTCAGAAGCATTCATTTTTGTAATTCAGATCTAATTACATAATTATTAAATTTAATGCTGGATTTACAAACACTGTTAAGTAACAATACCTACATTTTTCTAAAGCATTACTTTTGTTCCTCGGGAATGAAAAGTCGCTGATTAAAATCTCTTCATGTTGGTTCCATGTCCTGGCTATTGTAAATAGTGCTGCAATGAACATTGCGGTCATGTCTCTTTTTGAATTATGGTTTTCTCAGGGTATATGCCCAGTAGTGGGACTGCTGGGTCGTATGGTAGTTCTATTTTTAGTTTTTAAAGGAACCTCCATAAGCAGCCGCATAGCACAGGGAGATCATCTCTGTGCTTTGCAGATGACCTAGAAGGGTGGGATAGGGAGGATGGGAGGGAGGCTCAAGAGGGAGGGGGATATGAGGACATGTGAGCGCATATGGCTGATTCGCTTTGTTGTGCAACAGAAACTAACACAGTATTGTGAAGTAAAAAAAAGAAAAATCTCTTCATGTACATTTCCCAGTAAGCCATAGGAGCATTCGGTTTGATATGAGGAAAGCTGTTTGTTTTTTTAAGCCTCTCAATGTTTGGGGCCACCTGTCAGCCAATCCCAGGTAGTAGCAGTGCCTAATTAAACTGCCCTCTCTAGAACCATTCGGACAATTTCATTATCGCTTCAGTTTATGATAGCAGAGCCAGCCATGCTGCATTGCAGAAAGTCCTGACAACTTAGAGAAAGCCCATTTGGGCACACAGGACATAGGTTTAGAAATTGTGCACAGTTGCAAAGTTTTGATTACATGAATTATACATGAGGGGTGACCAGCCATTTATGCTCGATGATGTCAGCCGATCAGTACAGGTGCAGGAAAGAAAGTAGATTGGGAGAGAGCAAAATCGTAACTCAGAAAAGCACTTTCTTTTGGCTCTACCAACTCAATGCATGACATTGTAAATCCTGGCTGAATGCATTACGCCACTTATTAAAATTTTTCAGGTAGACTAGGAATTTCAATAAATAGAGGAGAGTAGAAAAGAGAATGAAATTTACAAGTCTCTGCTTGCAAATTACTGCATACATCGATGGGTTCTATAGGTGAACATAAACAGGGTCTCTGAAAGCTCACCTTGTTACTTTTCTAAAGACAGCTCTCCTCCTTGCACCAAATATCTCTCTATTCTGTTACCGGTTCATTTTATTAAAGCATGGGGGTTTGCTTTCTTCTTTTGATTTCTACTTTAGTTGACTCTAAAGAGTTTCAAATGTTTATGAAAGAAAGAAGCAACAATATTTGTACATGATTCAGATGATTTATACATTATTTTTGTTGATAAAAAGAGAATCTTGAGTTAGTATAAGTAAGATACTACTTGTATCTAAATTTTTAACTATAAAGTTTAATAGGGATAAGAAATTAATTTTGATAAAATATATAGTATAAATTGTAAAGAAAAAGAATCACAACAAAAAGGAGAGTTTTCATCTCCTATCCTTCATTTACATATGAATAGAAAAATGCTGCTTTTCTTTCTACCGTTTTATTATTTAACTGGGGCTTTCATATCAATTCCTATTATTCCTGGGTTAAGAAGCACATTGCATGAGATTGTAAGATAATTGAGATCTACTTTAAAAAACAAACCACTTTCTTACCAACAGGACAGCAATGAGGCTGCTCCTAGAGAAGAATGTTTCAGGGTCACCATTAAATAAATACGAAAGGCTGCTGCCTTCAGGACAGAAGGAAGCAGAGGAAGTCAGCAGGGGAAAGATGTATATTTGTCAGCTTTGACAGTTTGCTTTATAGCGGACCCACCTCCTCTTTAAAGTAATTCCCATTCAGTTTATGGTAGATTGGTATACAATGAGGCCAGGCACAGCAAATCAATTCTGATATGATTGCATTTTAGCCATAGTCATATTTCTCTTGGAAATCTTGCCAGAATCAGCTATTCATTTCATAGGAACATTGATTTCCCTACCCTTACTCTCTTACTCTAGTCCATGTTCCATTCAGCAGGGCTCCTCCTTTAAGGAAAATCATGTAGGTCCCAAACAATCTCCCTGCACGGTGACTGTGTGAGCAGACACATAGACAGGTACCTTTATTTAATGGCTTTGACCACTGCATAGTCTTCCTTGGTGGCTTCCCAGCATAAGTTGTATAGGTACTTCTGCCCTTATGTCATCTTGATATTAGCCCACGGACTACTGCTATGATTAATGCTGTGCTTTCCCCTTTCACGTAAAGAAATGGGCAAGTAGGGAAGAGAAGGAAAACACACCTAACACCTTTTCCTACTCAGTCTTCCTTTCCTAGTATTCAGCTCCCTTTTACTCTGAGCTGCCAATTATTACTTTCTCTCCTCCCAAACACCAGAATCCAACCACCTTCTATTATTCTTAGAAGGTCTCACAGTCTATTTTTAGGTTGAAAAAATCCATCAATTTCCCCCAGATATCTGCAGGGTCTCAAGATTAAGTTACACAGAGAGACCCAGAAGCCCATGCTTATCACCATCACAGCAGGACATGCAATCACTGTATTCTTCTAATGCTTTCCCTTGTTTTGGTAGATTCTATCCTTGTTTAGCAAGCATTCACTCATTTCCTGCAAACCTTGGTCTCCATGGGAAGAAAATCCTCCTTGCCCCACTGATACTGGGTTTGGCTACGTGATTTTCTTTGTTCAATGGGATGATAGTGTACATGACAAGACTCAAAATATGATATGCCTTTAGGCAAACATTCTTGGGCTCTGGTATTTTGCCAAGAGAAGAGCTTCCCTCAGATTGCTTCTGCCTCTTTCAGTTCTACCTACAGAATGAATTTACTTGAACAGACATGGGCTCAAACACAGGCTCTCAAACCAAAGTAACCTCACCCCAGTCTGAAGTAGAGATATTCTAGGTGAATCACAGATCTATGACTAAGAAGTAAGTGATTTTTAGGTGCCACAAAGATTTTGTGGTGGTTTGTTATGCAACAATAACTGATTAACACATAATTGGTCCTAGGAGCATGGTTCTGCAAAAATTAAAAACGAAAATTAGTGGCAGTGATTTTGGGAATTGGCAGGCTGGTAAAGAATTGTTAAATGCAGTTGAGAAGAATGCTCTGTGTAATGTAGTGGCAAAACATTTGGTAACGCTAGCAGTAATGAAGTAAAAAGAAAATGTATGCGCTGAATTGGCAGTGTTGAACCAGGCAGTTTTGAGGCAATATTTTGAAAGTGTATATCACGTACCTTAGTGTGAGGGTTAATTTTATGTGTCAGCTTGACGGATGCCCAGATAGCTGGTAATTTACTTCTGGGTGTGTCTGTAAGGGTGATTCTGCAAGAGATTAGCATTTGATTCAGTTGACTAGGTAAAGACATCCACTTCACCAGTGTGGGTAGTATCATGCAATCAGTTGGAAGCCCAAACAGAAAATAAAAGGTGAAGAAAGGGAGAATTCTCACTCTCTTCTTGTGATAGTACATCCATTTTCTCCTGCCTTTGGACATCAGAGCTCCTGGTTCTCAGAACTGCAGAACTGAGGATTTACACCATCGACTTTTCTGGGTCTCCAGTCTTTCAACACAGACTGAATTATACCACCAGCTTTCCTCTTTGCCCAGCTTGCAGATGGCAGGTAGTGGGATTTCTGTCTCCATAACTGTATGACCCAATTCCTATAACAAATCTCCTCTTCTATGTATGTATGTATGTATGTATGTATGTATGTATGTATGTATGTATGTATCTATCCATCCTATCAGTTACGTTACTTAGGAGAGCCCTGACTAATACAATTAGTTAAGACCCAAGAAAAAGATGAGCTCAGAAAGGAGCTGACCTGTTGGCAAGCAGAGTGCAGAGGAAATAAAAACAGCCCAGAATTTACAGAACTGAAAAATGGAACTGGTGCTAAGGCAATGATGAAATTAACAGTGTATCTGCAAAACTTTAGACCTCTAAAAGAATTAAGGTGATTGTAGAAGATTCTTTCAGCTGGCCCAATGTGCTTTTAGAAAGTTTGATAGCAGCAAAATTAAATACACCAAATTACTGGTAAGTAAATCTAAAAAGAAAGACAAGTCTGGAAAGTAATTGTGGGTATAGCTTTGAGCAAATAAATTTGCTGGAAACTAATGAGTAAAACACATACAATGTTTTTGAAAGAGCTATGATGGAAAAAGTACAAGCAGCCAGATTAAAAGAAACTGAGATTATATAAAGTATAAAAAGAAGACTGGCTCCCAAATTTCTAGATGCAGAAAGAGGCTGAAAAGCTGTGCATTCACCAATGAGTGACGTATTTCCCAATACTTTCTTTAGAAATGACCAAGGGAAATGATAAAACTGAAGCAGTCCCCAGAAAGTGAATCCAAGAACTGTGGAAAACCATGGACTGGAAAGCCACTTTGAGGAAGTTAATTGGTGACTGATCAAGGAAACTTCCCTAACAAGAGAACAACCTGGTAGCATTTACTTGGCCAAATTTTAGAATTTTTATGTATCAGTGAATGCTATATGCTCACCTTTCTGGATGGGATTGTTAATGAAGTTACAATCAGTTCCATTATTTTATGCCCCAGTTCCATTATTTTATGTTGGGTATATAGGGAATACATAACTTGTTTTGAGTTCATTGTTTCAGAGGAGCAAAATCTGGTTTCAGAGGGAGCAAAATCTTGGCCCAGTGTAAATCACAAGATCCTAGACTTCGAGCTTGATGCCATGATTGAATGAACCTTTTCAATGAGATTTTGGCATATTCTTTTTAAGGAGATAGTGAGTAACTCTGCATGAAGAAAGGAAGTGAATACCTATGAATAAGAGGGCACACTGTGAAAATTAGATTACTTTTCAGCATATATTCATTCCTGCCCCTCGCCCCACCATGAATACAGGGCTGTATTTATTTGCCTAACTGAAATGGCTTAGATATACACCATTGCTTTGGCCAGTAAGATACTAATGGATGTGATGCAAGTGAGGTTTATCATGTGCATCAGTGAATGTACTCTAGAGATCATTATGAGAAGAGCTTCCTCTGGACATCTGTTGTTCCTTTATCTGGGTTCCCAAGTGCAGACACATGGAAGAAAACTGAACCCCCTTTGTAACCAAGCTAAGCTGGATCCACAGTCTGAAACAGCTGCCCTGGCTAAACCTTATATACACAGCTGAAGCAAATCTACCCAAATGAGTAGCAGATACATGAACAAGAAATAAATGCTTATTATTGTATATCACTGAGATTTTTTTTTATTATTTCTTACACAGAGGAACTGGGCTGATATGCCTTGCCTATCCAGATTCGAGACTTGCCTAGCTTTCCTCATTAAAATATTTCTCTGATGATTCCTGTGCTAATGACACAGAGTATTAATTTGTCAATGAAACAAATCTTGTCTCTTGCAGTTTATTAGTTCCTATCTACTCAGATATTGTGTTATTTTCCCTGTACAAGAGAACATAAAATAATTCATTTACTTATGCAGTCCTTTATGTACATGCTGGCATATTAACACAGTAATCATTCAACTCTCTAACCTTCTCTGTCTCAAAAAAAAGTCCCCAGGATAATCGTTAATTTTCTATACAATATACATTTTGACCAAATAGCATGTGCAATATACATGAAGAAATGCTTCCCAACTTCACCCATGGCTTATTACATAGAAAACATTTAAAAATATCTTTTGAATGAATTACTGAGTGACTTCTATGAATTAATATGCTGATGTTGTGTACCTGTAAACAAGTATAGAAGGGTATGGGTGACTTTTCAGTGAATGTGCACTTCAGCATATTCACAATATATTTTCTCTATTTTTATTGAAAATTTATCAGTGTCGTAAGTCTCTAACACACACATATATGAAACTCTGAGTCAGTGATCTAGAAAATGTCTTTTATAAAAATCATAATTTTGTAAATTGTGAGTATATTATCTGCATGAAGAAAAGCTCTTAGCTCTCAATAAGGAATATGACCCTTTCATGCAAATGTGTTCTGCCTCTATACACACCACCGAACAATAAACAGTAGAGTCAACCAACTATATATTCAGATCCCTGAATGACGCTTGACTGAATTTTTTTACTTTGTCAGTTGCATGGATTAGATTCATGTACGTATAGCCACAGATATTCATAAATTACAGACCTTTCCTCTTGACACTATGATTGATAAACGGTAAATATTTTCTGTTTGTGCTTTCACACACACTCACAGAGCAAAACCAGAAACTCTAGGGCTGTTACTTTTTAAGACCTCAATGTCTATTTTTATTCAATTATCTATATGTTATGAACTGAA
The DNA here is from genome assembly GCF_003031525.2 of Neophocaena asiaeorientalis asiaeorientalis. Taxonomy (NCBI): domain Eukaryota; kingdom Metazoa; phylum Chordata; class Mammalia; order Artiodactyla; family Phocoenidae; genus Neophocaena; species Neophocaena asiaeorientalis. The sequence continues at coordinate 2,293,394 of NW_020174425.1, read as the reverse complement.
TTGTGTCCCTGCCCCCGAATTCATGTTAAAGCCCTACTCCTCAATGAGACTGTATTTGGAAACAGGGTTTTTAGGAGGTATTTAAGATTAAATGAGGTCATGAGAGTCGGATCCTAATCTGATAGGATTAGTGACCTTAGAAAGAGGGAGAGAGAGAGTTGTCCATGTATACACACTAAGGAAAGGCCACATACAGTGAGAAAGAAGCTGACTGCAACCCAAGGAGGGAGCCCTTACCAGCCACCAAATCTGCTGGCACCTTGATCTTGGATTTTCTAGACTTCAGAACTGTGAGAAACCAATTTCTGTTGTTTAAGCCACCCAGTCTGTGTCTTTTGTTGTTGTTGATGTTGTTGTTATGGCAGTGTGGACAAAAAATGCTGCCTGTTACTCCAGTAGACTACGAATGTTACCCTCCATCACCATCAAGCCATAGCCACTGCAGCCACACACCCCCACCCATGGTGCACCCAGAGGGGAATTCAGGAATGAAAATAAAAAACAACAAGAGGATGCTGGCCCTAGATAGTTAAAATGAATATCTAAGGAATAATTTCAATGAGCCCAGACTTTTGCATCTTCCCAAACATAGAAAAGCGCTAAAATTATTAACTTAAGATGTCTGCTTTTTGTGATTTGCAGTAATCTTTTGATGTTCGACTCCATGTTTGTTTTTTTCCTGCAAAAACTCCTATATATCCTGGCTTCTCCCTAACCTCTTTGGAGCAGTTCCTCTGAGTTGAGAAGCTGTCTTCCAGGCTATACCCCTCAGTAAGGTCCCCAAATAAAACTTAACTCACAATTTTTAGGTTGTTCATTTTTCTTCAGTCAACAGCAGCCTGAGCTGAGTAAAACACAAGTATATTACCACATGAATTTTCTTAAGAAGTTTAAAATGGACTTCTTTAATATTAATAATTGATGTAAATGCACATGGAATCCCCTTTAAAAGATACCACTTAAAGAAAGTTAAGTTAAAAATTTAAGCTTCTAAGAGATGACAGTTGTATTGGACTATTATATAGAGTTATTTATAAACATTTGGAAAAGTCAAAATCTAAGAAAACAAGGCTCGATAATGTTTGCCTTACAGGAAAGCACCATATCTAAAGATTAAAAGTATTGTGACCCAGTACTTTGCATTCATATTAGAGGGAGGCAGCAACATATTTCTGTAACATTGCGAGTTTTTTTGAACTGACAAAATATGTATTTGAACTAGGAAGCTGGATGACTAACATTTTCTTGCCTTTGAATTTAGTTAACCTAATCAGTCAAGAAGTAGTTATTAAGTGTTTATTGTGTGTTAGTATTACTCCAAATTCAGCAGTGAATAAGATAGGCAAGGTCTCCATTCTCATGACTTTTATATCCTACGGGGTTCGATATAAAAATAATCAGTGAGAGTCAGAGTCAGATGCAACATAGGAGCCTCCTGAGTTTCCTTCTTCTCAGGAACACACCAAATGTACAGCTACCCATGCAGCAAGTCTCTCAGAAAGAGATCCAGAAACTAGCTGAGTGACTCCTACGCATCAGATAAATGAGAAAATACCCACATCGAAACACAAAGGAGAGGCTGAGACACTCTTGTCAAAATCTCCACCCATGGCATAGCACCATACAATCAGAAAGGAACACCTGACTCCCAGCTTCTCTCCGAGGAGCAAAGGGCTTGGACCTTACATCTAGTGCCCTAACTTTTAAGACTCCCACTGGAGGAATGCCCCCCCCCCAACAGCTCTGAAAGCTAACGACTTGTGTCCACAAGACCCACAAGACTTCAGCAAACAAAGAAGCACATCTTAACAAATTCACTAGCACTCACTGCAACTATGCCCCTAGGGCTCAGCCCAGAGGAAGGAGATAAAAATACCCATCTCCCACTTTTTCCCTGAAATGGGTTTATCTGCATACTTTAAAAGCTGCCTGAGAGCCAGTCTTCTAATTTAGCATGCACTAGCGGGGTAGCTACTTCTGTCACGGAAGCTGATTTTTTGGATTTGACCCCAAAAGCAAAGGCAACAACAGCAAAAATAAACAAGTGGGACATTATCAAACTAAAAAGTTTCTGCACAGCAAAAGAAACCATCAACAAAGTGAAAAAACAGTGTAATGGGAGAAAATATTTGCAAACCACATATCGCATAAGGAGTTAATATCTAAAACATACAAGGAACTCAATAGCAACTCAATAGCAAAAAAACCCAAATAACCTAATTAATAAAATAGGCAAAGGACCTGAACTGATTTTCCAATAAAGACATACACATGCCAACAGGTACGGGAAAAGGTGCTCAATATCACTAATCATCAGGAAAATGTAAATCAAAACTACAGTGAGACACCACCTCACACATTAGAATGGTGGTCACCAAAAAGACAAGAGATAACGTATGTTGCAAGGATGTGGAGAAAAGTAAACCTTTGTGCACTGTTGGTGGGAATGTAAACTGGTACAGTCACTATGGAAAACAATATAAAGGTTTTTCAAGAAACTAAAAACAGAACTACCATACAATTCACAATTCCACTTCTAAGTGTATATCCAAAGAAAATGAAATCACTATCTTGAAGAGATATCTGTACTCCCATTTTCTTTACAGCATTATTCACAATAGCCAATAGCCAAGGTATGTAAACAACCTGTGTCTATCAACAAATGAATGGACAAAGAAAATGTGATACACACACACAGAGAGACACACACACACACTGGGATATTAGTTAACCTTAAAAACCAAGAAAATCCTGTCATTTATGACAAAATGAATGAACATGGAAAGCACTATGCTAAGTGAAATAAGCCAGGCAGAGAAAGACAAATACTATTTACTATTACTTATATGTAGAATCTAAAAAGTCAAACTCATAGAAGACACGGAGTAGAACAGTTATTGCCAGAGACTAGGAGGTGAGGGAAATGGGAAAAGGCTGGTAAGAAAAGTAACACCTTCAGTTATAAGATGGATAAAATCTGAGGATCTACTGTATAACATGGTTACTCTAGTTGATAATACTGTATTGTAAAATTGAAAATTTCTAAGACATTAGAACTTAAGTGTTCTCACCAAAAGAAAGAAAAAAGGTAAACATGTGAGATGATTGGTGTGTTAATTAACTCAAGGGTAGAAATCCTTTCACAATGTATACATATGCCAAATCATCACATTGTACACTTTAAATATATTATAATTTTATTTGGAAATTGTACCTCAGTAAAGCTAAAAAAAAGAAAGTAAGTCAAAGAGATAGCAAGAGACTGAATAGCTACTTTATATTGCATGACTTTTAACCTGAGATCTGAACAAAAAGGAAGAGAAAATCATGCGAAATTGAGAGGAAGGGCAATCCCAGCTGGGACAAAAGATGGTACATAATGAGTTTGGATCATTCAAAAAATACTTAGAAGACCACTGTGGCTGGAGTAATTTGAGCTAGGAATTAGAATAGCACAAAGTGAGGCTGGAGACACAGGTGATAACTAAATCATGCATCTCTTTATAAACAGTGAAAGCAGTTTGAATTTTATTATAAGTAAGTTAGAAAGATATTACATGTTTTAAGATATGGAAATGATATAATGTACTTTATTTACATTCAAGAGCATTTTCCATCCAGTATATACAATAAATAATAAAAAGGAATGATGAGAGGAAGATAAACAGTTTGGAGGCCATTGGATTGTCTAAGCAAGTGATAAAGTTGATCTTGCACTAAGGAGGCTTATAGATGGTGAAAAAGTCTGAAGATGCCTGCAAGTTGAGTAACTGCAGTAGTATTCTAAGAGCCAGAGTAGGTGAGTAGTTGTTTAGAAGACATTGGTCATAGAACTGATACTTAAAATTGTGTTTTCAGAAGAGTGGCTGTTTCTAAAACGACAGGATCAAAGGTTTGAACCAGAGTAGGACTAGCTGTAGGTGAGGAAATTAAGAACTGGAAATATCTTCATTTTATTTTATATGCAAGGTTATGACTCAATTCCAGTATTAATACCTTATCAATACCTATAGGAAGAATGACCACATACAAGAAAATTTGTTTAAATTAATTACCAAATTCTAACCTTTAGATAATGGCACCATTAAGCACAACCTAAAATGAAAACAGCCAAACAGAATATGAGCAATTTTGGGACAACAGACACTAAAGCAAATAGTATTTGTGTTCATAATAATAATGTTTTGAGATCTGAATGAATTACTCACATAATCTTATCAATAAGAAATAGAGTGCAATGTAAGAAAGGGAAACATATGGAGAGGAACTTATTATTGTGTAATTATTTTTCTGTATATAATAAAATGTTTTATTTTGCATATATTATATGATATTTTAAATAAAAATAGTGGTGAGTAGATGCTTGGGATACCAGTCATCAGAGCCCAAAGAGATGTATTATGAACATCATCTCACCTACATTTACCATCTAGGGGTGATAACCACTACCTAAATTCAGGACATGTGAAATTCATGTCTTATCATTTGAGAGTCTAAATTAGCAATTCAATGTAATATAAAGTGATTCAAATATTACAGTGGAGAATTAAAGCACTGGATTCAATATAATCATGGAATTCCACAAATTTATGAAGTCTATGAGAATTTAAGATGCATTTCTTGGTTATAGAACATGAGCCATCTATTTTCTTCTCTACATTTGTCTCCACTTTATGGAGTGAGAATTGATAGTAAGCATTTTTCTTATAAATCAAAAAATAATAAAAGATCTATACAAATCTCTGACTCCAACATACATTAGCTGTGCTTTTCCCAGGTGGCTGAATTGAGTATTTCAACTTGTATAGGGAAAAATATGCCAATCAGATGGAACTGCTTGGACACACTGCTTCAATCAGTTAACTGAATTTTTTGCTACAATACAGTAAGTCTGGTGGATATTTTATAGGAAAAACACTTCAACAATAACTTTTATTTCCCCTAGATTCTTTTGGTGCAAGAAAGACAAAACTTTGTGTGTGTCTGTGTTTCTTTTCAAATGCTAAATAATTGTTAACTATGATAGAAAACTTAGTGGTTTCAACTTGTCTTTTCTGCATCTTTACATGTTTTCAGTTAGAACCTGTTTACTCTGGCTCAGCATATTTTACCTTAAACTAAAGCTTATTTGACTTAAATGTTAGCTGATGATACTGGGGTCTGTCATTAAATTCTTCAGAGATCAAAATGTAATGGTACATTTAGTATTCAATATGATTATAATTGAAGAAGACATATTTAAAGATATCGAAATTAATATTGCCAAAATTGTAAAATGTCCGTATGACCTAATAAGCTTTTATTTTACTTAAAGACTGTAGGTTACATTTTTTAAAATTATAATTGGCTATTCTCCAAAAAGTATAATGATTGCAGAGGACCTCCACTGTCTAAATGATTTCCTGATTATTTTATTTCTGTCCTGTTCTTAAATATTCTCTCAACTACTAATTGCTTTGTTAAGAACACTAGCATTTTCTTATTTCTGAAGCTTTCTCTAGTTACAGTTTCATACACAACATTTGTTAAAAGGATTATAAAATTCAAAAAGAATTTAAAAATATAAAATTATATTTTATCTGTATGTAAAATATTATCATGTAAACAACATATTTTGTTAAATTATGAGTACTGATATTTCAGCTAGCAAATGAGTATGTTACTCTTTTGAGTCACATCATTTCATCTAGACACATTAAGTAGATGAAGTTTAATAAAAAATACCATTTGATTATAACCTCTCTGGTATGTCCTCAAATTTTTACTGATGTTAAACATAAAAACTAAGGATGTTATACTTAACAGTTACAGAAGTAAAGGGCTTCCCTAGGGAAAAAAGTTTCAGTGAAATTTTTAGATTACAGTGGGATATGGAAGTTTTCATCTTCCTCAGATCTTTTGCTCATTTAAAAATATACTCCAGGGCTTCCCTGGTGGCGCAGTGGTTGAGAGTCTGCCTGCCGATGCAGGGGACGCGGGTTCGTGTCCCGGTCCGGGAAGATCCCACATGCCGTGGAGCAGCTGGGCCCGTGAGCCATGGCCGCTGAGCCTGCGCGTCCGGAGCCTGTGCTCCACAACGGGAGAGGCCACAACAGTGAGAGGCCCGTGTACCAAAAAAAAAAATATATATATATATGTATATATTCCACCACACAAATTTTTAGTTGAAATTAGCCAGAGGAAAACTAGATATCAGGAATCAGGGACTATATAAAGAAAGATATAAAAGTTGGTTAGATATAAAAGTTAGTTATCTTCAAATATGGAATGTCATCATAAAGCACAGGAATAGACATATCACTTCAATTGATAAAAGTTACCAAGAAGAAAGATCTCTAAGCACTCTAACAGAGAATATCCTCACAAGACAACAGTGTAATTTCACTGCCTCTAAAGGATACCTTTGCTGAATTAAAACCTTATCAAGCTTCAAACCATAGCTGATTTGTGATGCATGTTTCCAATTAAAGTTCTATGTTTCTGTACATCCTTGCACAATTATTCTTGTAAAAAATTTGTTATGATTTCATCCATGATTATCAAACTTACAGGTAATATTTACATAATACCTCAGCTGATGGTATAAATCCAATTTTTGCTAAGAGGTTTAAATAGAGATCCAGAAGGTAAACATTCTAGACCAGGGCTTGGCAAACTAGGATCTGTATGCCAAACCCAGCTCACTGCCTGTTTTTAAAATAATCCATGAGCTAATAATGGCTTCTATGTCTTGAGTGGTAAAAAAAATAAATAAAAATAAGAATACTATTTAATGATGTAAAAATTATACAAAATTCAAAATCCAGTGCTCAAAAATAAAATTTCATTGTAACATCATCACACTCATGCATTTCTGTATTGTCTATGGTTGCTTCCTTGCTACAGTGACAGAGCTGAGTAGTTTTAAGAGAGACTTTGTGGCCCATAAGGCCTAAAATATTTACTATCTGGACTTGTACAAAAAGATTACCCACTTGCATTCTAAACTACTAGAGGACATTAGTCTGTATTCTCTGGAGTAGTAATTACAAATGTAAATAATAATATTAATAATATATTTACTGTTATGTGGATTCAGGAAGGAAAAAGAAATCTCAAATATTTTTGCCAATCAAAAGGAGCCATCACACCCTGAAGTCTGATAATCGCTACCATAGATTCGAATAATATCTGAAACCCTCCACCCAACCCTCCACACTGAGGTCTTTTCTGGTATTTCCTGTCACAGAGAACCATCCAACAAGTTGTGTAGGCCAGGGATGTAGAAGTTTTGCTTGTCGCCTCCCTCTCCCTCACATACATTAACAGAGCTTATCAAATTTACCTCCTGATTCTCATGTATCTGTCCACATCTCTCCATCCCCATTATTATGTTCCTAGCCTGAGCACTCATGTGCCTGAACTATGACAACTAATTGCCTTTTAACTGGTTTCCCGACATTAATATTTGAAAACGCATGCTTTAGGGAAAGAAGTGGCATAAGCTCACCATAAAAGAGAGAAGTACAAAGAAAGTAAAGCAAGAATTGGTGAGTCTTAAATATTTATTTGAACAGGTCAAATTTCAACCTATTATTCTATCATGCTGTGTTCTTTCCTGATCTCTTTAATTTCATTGCCATCATCCCTTGGTTGGCTTTATTTTGTTATCAAGTAATATATCTTTCAAGAATAACACAAGGGAAGACATCTTTTCTGAGTTTCATGAATTTTAGGATTATGCCTTGAAAGAAAACTAAGCTGAGCATGATATGCTTAAATTATCCAGTGTTGTCTCTTGGCATCTTATGAAGTATGGAAAAAATCTTCAGCTTTCTGTACATGTGCTTTTTATTATTATCATTATCATTAACCTTTTAAGTTCTAAATCTCACAACGTATGCTTTGGTACTACCTTTTCTGAATCAAATTTTGTGGTACAGGAATCACCTTTATGATAGGAAAGGCAGTTTTATCATCCATTTATCATCTTCCACATGCTGTATTTTCTTACTGAGAACACAAATTATACATCTGTTGATTTCCTTTGTATGTCTTCCGGAAATACTATTTCTTCTAATACTATTTATTTTTTTATTTTTGTGATTTTTCTCAGTTCTCTGATTTATCACTGTGCTTTAAGCCAGATTCATTCTACTTTTCATTATCTCTAAACTTTTCTTTAACTCTACAATGGTTTTGTTTTTCCCTTCCATTTCTTCCTCAGGTATGTCAGCTCCCTTTGATTCTTTTTTGTTGGCCTGGAATCTCTTCTTTAAACTCTCCTTTGAACTCCCATAAAACAGGCACAAACATACACATTTTCACAATTGCTACAAAGTGTAGAGAACCACATTCCAGGCTTCTTCTGATTCTAAAACTAAAACTTGTTAGATGTTACTTTCATCTTCCTTTCTTTCCAATTGCAGTTTGTTGTTATTGTCAAATGTTTATATGCTTCTGCTATTGTTTGCTTATTGTGTTTGTTTTAGTTTTATTTACAGCATCTCTGCACAGGTCTTGCATTTGTTCCTTTCTGTATTGTGACTGGTAGCATTCAGCAGAGTCTGAAATACAGTGAGAGTCAGGAGACTCTCCTAGGGCTATCAATAATTTCAAGTCCTTGATGAACCACTCTCCCAAAATCTGCTGTGTTCTTTTTGGTTGGGTACAATTTTCCACTCTGATTTTGGAGGTGGCAGTTTGAAGTTCCTTTATTCATACTCTCTGGGTTTTAATCTAATCCCATGCCCCTTCCCCTCCCACCTTTCAAACATCTTCCCTCTTTCAGGCTCTCTCACCAGGAGGGGCAGGTTATTAGATGATAATGGTGTCCTCTCACTTTCCCATCCCTTGCCACTGTCCACTCTGAGACCTGGAACCAGCAGTGTCAGGGACCCTCCCTACTTTGCCTTTGATCCATCCAAACCCTTTGATCTTTTTTTCTATTAATCAAGGGAATATTGGATAAGCCTTTCAGAGATACGGCACTTTCTATAAAAGATGTATGTATTCAACCTGAGGTTGTAGTTTGTGTTAGCTCTCAACATGCTGCCTTGTTGTGGACCATTTTTTATTATAGATATTGTTCAAAATTTGTTGTCATCCTTACTATTTCATACTTATGCACACAAACACGCGCACAGACACACACACTTTTTTCTTTCTATGTTTCAATAAATAAAAATACTTTATTCCACCAACTTTAACCCTAAATCTACACATTTTAATTTTCTCCTCCAATTTATTATCTCTATGGGCCAAAGCAATCTTTGCAAAATGCTAATGCTACTACTCATCCCGCTTTGTAAAACCCTCCAAAGAATTACACTTCTCTTAGACAAACACTAACGTTGGTAACAAAGCCTACATATCACCGCATGATCTGTGCCCTATCTCCCCATCCTCACCTTGCAGGTTAGCCTCCTTTCTACAGTTCAGATGTACTGGCTTTCTCTGCTGTTCTCATTTGCCTCAAGGCCTGGTGCATACTGATGCTTAACAGAATGTGCTTTTCACTAGTAACCCACAACTTTGCTAAATTAACAGCACTTACGACTCAGAGATCAGAGCTACTTTCTTTAGGAAAATGTCTGACCTCCCCACCCTATCCTTACTATATGCAGTATTTGCATCTTTTTTTCAGAACACTAAATCAGAGTTAGGACATTATATGCTTATTCATTAAATGAATGATTGAATGAGAAAAATGAATGACAGAAAAATATCTTGACAATTATATTTTATCATCTAAAATGGTTGATGGAAGAATTTTAAGTAAGTAATATAAAGCAATATTCATTTAACAATATTATCCATTAATTTGTTTTGATACAATTCTTCATTCATAAGATCTATATTATATGCTGCTTTAGCAATTTTGCTTGATTTCTTCTGAAAATGATTCTCATATACTCTTTGCTCCTGTGCTCACACACTTTCTGTCACCCCCTCAGTCCCCCCATGTATATATACAGATACATATATATACCCACAATTATATGTGTATATATGTATGTATATATGTGTGTGTGTAACTTAACTTACAATGAACTAGAAAACCTTATCACACAAACACTTATAAGGATCTTAAGAGCATAGGAAACTTATGATAAGTTCTAGACCCTGATTCTTAGGACCCCAAACAAGGCCACATATCTGAATTCACACGCCTTATAAACTATGTAAGCATCAGACTAACATGTTCAGTTTTCAATATGATAAAGTATTTTCTCAAAGTTAATACTTCATTTTATTGTAAAACATACATTATCCATTCCAGGCTACATACATCTGGTAACTATTACTTCTTTCAGTTCAAAACTTAATATCAACAATATTTTAAAAAGAGCGTAAAAATCTATATAGAAAATATTTCAGATGCCAATCTATCTTTAGATTCAATTTATGAAAAAAATCAGCGTTAGTTTGAATGCTAGGATCAGAATACTACCCCTATGCTTACACTGCTTTCTCCCTTATGTTGCAAAGTTATGAACAATACACATTAAAAACCAATGAATCGGGCTTCCCTGGTGGCGCGGTGGTTTCCCAAAAAAAAAAAAAAAAAAAAAAAAAAAAAAAAATGAATCATCAATTGGAAGATTAGTGCCAAATTGCATTAGCTGCATCTACTTTCTTGCTCACCCAACAACAAAGCCCTTGAGAATGGCATTTCTTAAGCATTATAGGCCATCTTAGCCTTCCGCATGTCCCATCATTTGCTGTTCACCAAACAATTTTGCTTCCTTTGACTATTTTCATCTTTGACTGCATCACCCTCTTTGATGCAGTTCTGAATTTAAAAGCTATGTGACTGAATTTTCAAAAATAAAAAGTTTAAAAAATCTTAGCCTTTAATGTAATTTAAACTAATTTCACTTGTTGAAAACATTTACACACAATCATTTATTTAATAAATAGCTGTCATCTTTCTACCCATACGGTTCACTGCACACTAGCTGTGCTCTCTAAAGCAAGAGGGGAACGTGATCAGGAAAAGCTAGAAAGCATCCCATGGGTCTTTGCCAGTTTCTCTCCTCTCTAACGTCCACTGCCGTTTAATCCAGCACTCTTTCTCTCTTTCCTATTTAACAAATACTGCTTTCAGCTGCTGCCAGATTTCTAACAAAAATCTCACAAAAAGCAATCATCTCAACTCACTGAGAGGTATCTGACTTACAAATCAATTGTTGGGACAATAAGCCTTTACTATACCTATTACAATAAATGCCCTGAATGATGAACACAAAGTTATTGTTGGATGTGGGTCATATATGGTTCCTCCCATCCATGCTCAAGGCTGTCCTGCAGTCCTCTGGGCATCTCAGCCTGTTCTCTCATCCCTTCCTTGTGAGGCAAGGCTCATCTTTTCCTCACCCCACCTTTGAATCTGAGCCCACCATGGAAAAAACTCTGCAAATTCACTTACCATTCTGGGTCCTTTCTGTTGTTTTCCTTCTTAAGACATTTCTCAGAACCCTTTGATGTTCTACTTGCTCTCCTTTCTCTTTCTTAGTCTCTGTTCCAGACTGATAGATCTCACACCCCACCTTCCCACCTGCCAACACACCCTTTCTTAGACATATAATTATTAAATATTTTCTGTCATCAAGGCAGCTGGCATCTTTGAGCAGTAGTCAAAATCTGGCATGTGGAAAGTCTTGGGACAGACAATTGGGGGGGGCGGAAAGAAAGGGAATTGAAGTTTCCTTTTAACATTGGTTATTAATATTTCTACAAGAGAAATTGCTCTATTTGAAAGTCGAGGAGACATAAAAAGTTAATGATTTGGCCTAATGGATGTAAGGGTTAACTTCATTATTTTGTTGTTTGTTGAATTGAAACGTGCTTTTCTTTTTTTTTTCAATTTTAAAAAGACTATTTTTAGAGCAGTTCTAGGTTTAAAGCAAAATTGAGCAGAAAGTACACAAAATTCCCATATACTCCCTCCCCCCCCAAATGCACAACCTTCCCCATTAGCAACATCCTTCATCACAGTGGTACATTTGTTACAATCCATGAACCTACATAAATACATTACCACCCAAAGCCCATGGTTTGCATTTGGGTTAACCCTTGGTACTGTGCATTCTATGGGCCTTGACAAATATTTGGTGACATGTGTCCACCAGTGTAATATCATACAGAGTAGTTTCACCGCCCTAACAATTCTCTATGTTCTGCCTATTCATACCTCCTTCCCATCCTACTCCTTCGCAACCACTGATCTTTTTACTGTCACTTTAGTTTTGCCTTTTCCAGAATGTCATATAGTTGGAATCATTCAATATGTAACCCTTTTCAGTTTGGCTTCTTTCACTTAGTAATATGGATTTAAGGTTCCACCATATCTTTTCCTAGCTTAATAGCTTATTTCTTTTTAATGCTGAATAATATTTCAATATCTAGGTATATCACAGTTTATTTATCTATTCACCTATTGAAGGATATCTTGGTTGCTTCCAAGTTTGGACAATTATGAATAAAGCTTCTATAAATATCTGTGTGCAGGTTTTTATGTAGACATAAATTAAAGAAACTGAACTCCTTTAAGTAAATACCAAGGAGCCTGATTGCGGGATCATATGGTAAGAGTATTTTTAGTTTTGTAAGAAAAAGACCATCTGTATTCCAAATTGCTGTAATATTTTGCTTTCCTGCTAGCAATGAATGAGAGTTCCTGTTGCTCCACATCCTCACCAGCATTTGGTGTTGTTAGGTTTCCGGATTTGGGCCTTTCTGGTAGATGTGCAGTGGTATCTCTTTGTTGTTTTAATTTGCGTTTCCCTGACGACATATGATATAGGACATCTTTTCTTTTTTTTTTTTTTTTTGCGGTACGCTGGCCTCTCTCTGTTGTGGCCTCTCCTGTTGCGGAGCACAGGCTCCGGACGCGCAGGTTCAGCGGCCATGGCCCACAGGCCCAGCCGCTCCGCGGCATGTGGGATCTTCCCAGACCGGGGCACGAACCCGTGTCCCCTGCATCGGAAGGAGAACTCTCAACCACTGCGCCACCAGGGAGGCCCAGGACATCTTTTCATATACTTATTTGCCATCTCTTTATCTTCTTTGGTGAGGTGTGTGTTAGTCTTTGGCTTATTTTTTAATAGTGTTCTTTGTTTTCTTATTGTCAAGTTTTAAGAGTTCTTTATGTATTATGGATAACAATCCCTTATCAAATGTGTCTTGCAAATATTTTCTCCCAGTCTCTTATTTGTCTTATTATTTTCCTTGGAATTGTTTCTCACAGAGCAGAAGTTAATAATTTTAATGAAATTTAACTTATCAATTATTTACTTCATGGATTGTGCCTGTGGTATTGTATCTAAACGGCCATCTGCATACTCAAGGACATCTATGCTTTCTCCTATTTTCTAAGAGTTTTATAGTTTTACACTTCACCTTTTGGTCTGTGATTTATTTTCAGTTAGTTTTTGTGAAGTGTGTATGGTCTGTGTCTAGATTAATTTTTGTGTATGTGGATATCCAGTTGTTTCAGCATCATTAGCTGAAGCTCTCTATTCTGTTCCATGGATCAATTTGTGTATTCTTTTACCATGACCACATTGTCTTCATTACTGTAGCTTTATAGTAAGTCTTTAAGTTGGGTGATGTCAGCTTCTTTTGTTCTACTCCTTCAATATTGTGTTGACTATTCTGGGTCTTTCAACTCTCCACATAAACTTTAGAATAAGTTTACCAATATCCACAAAATAACTTCCTGGGATTTTTAGTGGTATTTAATTGATCAACTTTATTTTTACTAACTAAAAGGATATTAACTTTTACCTAATGAAAATCTAGTGATGGAGATTCACACAGTTTATAATTAGAAAATGAGACTCAAATACAATTATTCTGAGGTAAGAGAGACTTCCCAATGGCTTCCAAATTTGTCCTGTAACTGTATACATGAGCTGTTAATTCATAAGTTTAGCCTAGGAAAGGAAAACTGGAAAATAATTCCAGGAAAACACTGACATAAAGAAAACACCAAAGCTCTCTTCCTGTCCTTGGACCCCCTCCACAATTTCAAAAACAACTTGAATCATGAGGAAGTTTGCTATATTACACAAAGATTACTGCAGCAATGCACTTAAATGACTGCGGATTTCATCCATAACACGAAAGATACTGCAATATAGCCACGTTAGCAATAAGCAGCGTATGTACCGAGATACCCTAATGAGGACCAAGAGAAACATTATGGAAATCCAAGACAAAATTCCAGACTGGATGAATACTAATGCAAAATTTAAATAATAATGGCCTAATAATGGAACCAACATATACAGTCATATTTGTAACCATGCTAATTTAAATACTTCAAAGGATTATAATTTTTATTGCAATGAGGTATATAGCATTTTAGGTTTAGTATTTTTTTTAAACAATCAGCCACTAAGAGTGGCCTTGTTAAACAAAAGGTGGTGCACAGAAGAAATTATTTTATTGTTATCCTTTTGTTTCGTTTATCAACATATAACTCTGCTTTGGCATAAATCTGTTCTTGTGTTCTCTTTAAGATTTATCTCTAAATATCATATTTTAGTATCACAAATCACAGACACAGAAATCAGCATCTTTTCTCTTTTTTAGCACAGTGACTGTATTTCATAACAGCAGAGCAGCATGCAATTCAAATGTAAAGAAGATAAACACAGTATGTTTTAGAATTTAGCTTATACGAAAGTTACCTCTTTCCACATTAACAAAGAATAATTTTGAAGTAACATAGGAAAAAAATGACTTTCAATTAAGCCTAAAACATATACAAATCAAGTCTAATTAGTCCAGTCCTCTAACTATGATCTGCAATTATGAGATAAATCTACCCACAGAGATTTATTAAACCTTATCATTTTTGAACTGGAACTTCAATGAGCCTACTTCAGCTGCACCCTGCAGTGACTGGCAAGGTTTGCTAATCCTTCTGGTCCCTCAGGTGCACTTTCCAAACAAAATTCTATGAAAAAAAGATTTTGTGTTAACTATTTTTGCCGCTAGAACTAGCTTTCATCAGCTACCCTCACTTTTCGTTTTCCTGTCCTTTATTTCTGCTCTTCCGTTTTCTTACTAATGACAACTGGAAATAAACAGCGGTGGCTCTATATTTATTTAACAGAGGCAGGAGTTTATTGCTTCTGACCCTCATCTAAAGCAATCACAAAGGTTGAGGTTGTGCACAAGCACGAAATGGTCATGTACGAACCGACAGACGTAGCAAAAGCATGGTTCTGAGCAAACCCACTACGCTGCATTCGTGATTACACTGGTCCCTGGATGGCACCAATCATGAAAAAGCAACATCAACCTGAAGTAATATGCTGCCCAGAGAAATGATCTCGAGAAAGAGAGTCTCATGCACGTGATAGAAACAACTGTTGGTTAGTTCATCTTGTCCCCAAAGCATAATCTTCCTAAAACTTTGCCAAATGCTTTGTTCATATTTGCTTTCATTAGCCAGGGAATGTTTTCCTTGATTTTTAACAGTATTACCAAGAAAAAGGATCTTTCTTTGCTTAACACTGGGATTTTTCTATTAATGAAGTCATTAAGTTGTAGCTGGCTAAATATCACAAATGACCCTTTTTCCTCTTTAGCAGATAAAAATGATCTTCCTGGTTTATTTTTAACAAGACATGTTCTTCTAGTTGTTCTGTTGGCTGCTGTGATGCAAATGTTTAGATACATTGACATGTCATCATTTCTTTCCTGTGAACTGTTCACCAGCTAACTAGTAGAAATTAACGAAGCCAATTTAGGTAGTCCATATGCTGATCATGTGGTAACCTCGATTTCATTCATAACATAAACTTAAAAACTGACCACAGGTAAGTAAATAAATCATTAGGTTAAGAACATGTGCTGTCAACAAAAGCACTAACTACTAATTAGCTGAGATATCACTCGATGTTTGCCAACTTCAGCAAAGGCTCACACATTTATGGTTGTGTGTGCTAGTACTTCTGTTAACACCAGTCGGGTGTACTTCACATCTCCTCTATTACATTAGAAGCTTTATCTGGGTAAGAATCTGGCATTTGATTTTTAGGCAAGAAATGTAACATTAGCACATAATGCACACAGAGTGGCTGTCCAACAAATGTAGTTGCAGGGAGTGATGATGATTTTGACAAAGATAATAGTAAAGACTTGCAGACTAACATTTTTATCTCTCTCTGTCATTACCTGGCTAAATGTTACATCGGAAATTTCTACATTTTTTCCGATACACTTAGATGGTTATAACCTAGGAGACTAGCTGTAAATTCTGTTCACATTTTGTCCTCCTCTGCCAAAGTTCTATTAGTTTAAAAGTGGGAACATGTAATAGATGTTACAGATGCTGAAGATTTTGATGTCTGCTATTACTGGTATATATTGATTGATTACCTTGGACAGTTTTGCCAGCATTTTAAGTCTGATAGCATACAAAATTTTAGTACAGAAGAGTGCTTAAGGAATATTCACTTCATAAACTACTGGGTTAGAAAAATGACCATCTTGATTGTTTAGTATTTTTTGCTGTGTATCACGTACATTTCACAATTCCATGTAAAAATCTAATCTGGATTTTATATTTGATTCAATTAAATTAACAAACATTTATTGATTACCTTGTATAGGCATTGTGCTAGGAAATGGAAATAGTGAAGATAGCAAATGGAAATAACAGATAATTACATGAAAGCAAAGTAAAACCTCCGTGAAGGCAACAACCTAGCTTGTTGTATTCACTATTGTATCCTTGGTACCTACAGACATGTCTTCTCTGATGCTGTCCCAGGAGTTGCTCTCTCCCTTAGAATATTCACTCTCTCCTTTTTCTACCCTCCTGCTTAACACAGGAATGGAAAGTAAAGGAACCTATTTTGACTTACCATGTATGTAGCCCTCAAAGCCCATCTTATTCCACTATTGTGCTTATTCTATTTGTAAAGGAAATACACACACACAGTGTCACAAAATGATATGCAGTCAATGTATTAGTGGTACATACTTAAGATGCTATGTGAGCAGAGAAAAGGCAGTATTGGATTCTGCCTGGGAAATGGGTACAGAAGGTATCACAAAGACAGTGAGCTGTATCTAGTAAGTGTGTATAATCCAGATGTTTCACAGCATTATAGCCCAGATTACATGTGGGGAGCCCTGGGAAATGAGGTTGGAAGGGGGGGAAACAACCAGATCATTACTACTCTTCCATGTCCTGTTCAGATATATCAAGTTTACCCTTTAGTGTATGGAAAGGTATCGAGGGGTTTTGATAAGGAAGCAGTACGAACAATATTTTATTTTACGAAGAACATCTTCTCAGAGGTATTGGAAGGAATCACACGGATAGGGTGTAGAACCACGGAGACTAGTTTCACTACTCTTACTGTATTGCAGATGAGAAGTGACGAGGGCCTGAACCAAGGGAGTGACAAAAGGATGAAAGCAGGGAATAAAATATTTATTAGATAGACTAGGCAAGATGTGATGACTGACTATATGCAGAGAATGAAGGACAGAGAAGAGTCTGAGTATCACTGAGGTCAGAGCAAATGAGCAGACAGTAGTTTCCCTTACAGCAATAGGAAATGCAGAAGGAGGGATTAATAGTGAATACTTAGACTAAACAATATTTCTGAGCATGTTGTTCTACAAATATATTCAATGGGGATTATAGGCTGCTCTTACTTTCCTTTGGGTTTTATCACTTCCTTATTGGATACTGCCTCCTATTAAAGACCAATACTTCACAGCTTGTAGATTCTAGCTGTCATCTGAAAGCTTCTGCCATTATCCTGACCAGCAAGGACTGCAATGCAGACATGGGCTATTTACCTTATCGTCACCTTTAAAAAAATATGTTAACCAGGTTAAAAATGTTAACAGGTGAACTGACTTACCTAATTTAATTTGTTTTGCCCTAACATATTTTTCCAAAGGCTCAAAATTAGGACATATAAGGGAGTATAGCTGGAAGAATTACCACAAAGAGATAATAGCAGGTGGTATTGATTAAAATATAACCAAACAGAAAATCAAAGAAATTTGGTGTTTGTACTGGGTTGAAGAGTGTCCCCCTAAAATTCATGTCTACCGAGAACCTTAAATGTGACTTTATTTGGAAGTAGGATCCTGGGAGATATAAGCAGTTAAATTGAGAAGCGGTCATATTCAACTGGAATAGGCCCTAATTGAATGACTAGTGCCTTTATAAGAGGAGAAAACAGAGACACACAGGGAGAACACTAAGTGATGATGGATACAAAAATTGGAGCAATGTGTCTCCAGGCAAAGGAACGCTAAGGATTGCTAGCGATCACCAGAAGCCAGGAAGAGACAAGGAAGGATCTTTCTAAAGCCTTTAGGGAGTTCATGGCTCTGTCATCATCCTGATTTCAGATTTCTAGCTTCCATAGCTTTGAGAGAATAAATTTCTGGTTTTAACCATCCAGTTTGCTGTAGTTTTTATGGCAGCCTTAAGAAACTAATACAATTTCTATAATATATACATATAATATTTGTCCCACCTAATTCCAAAACAGATTTGAAGGAAGTGACAATAAAATCATATATAAAATACAACTATTGAACAAAAAGTCAATTAGGTGTTAGAATTGTAATTTTGGAGTTGAATGCAAGATTGGAGATCCTCACATTCAGGAGAAGTTACATTCTGAATACAAGAACACTGGCTAGCAATTCTGAACTGTAAGCTCTTTCCCTACTCTTTTCAGTAACAAGAAACAGACAGAAAAACCAAGCAGGGGCCTCCCTGCTGGCGCAGTGGTTAAGAATCCACCTGCCAATGCAGGGGACATGGGTTCGATCCCTGGTCTGGGAAGATCCCACATGCCAAAGAGCAAGTAAGCCCGTGCGCCACAACTACTGAGCCTGCGCTCTAGGGCCCGCGTGCCGCAGCTACTGAGCCCGCATGCTGCAACTGCTGAAGCCTGGGAGCCTAGGGCCCGTGGTCTGCAACAAGAGAAGCCACTACAATGAGAAGCCCGCACACTGCAACAAAGACCGAAACACAGCCAAAAATAAATAGAGTAGTATTAAAAAAAAACAACAACAAAAAAACAAGCAAACAAAAAAGAAAACCACTGAAGTACAAAGTAAAAGAGAGAAACTATATTTGCATAAAACATGGCCAATGTAGATATGTTTCATTGTCAGACAACAGGACATACCCACCTTTGTCTGGAGAGACTGGATTTTTCCTGACAATAGATTTTAAAAGAAATCCATTTAGCACAGGGACAAGCAACCTATATACTTCGATGGTTCCTATAACTGTATAGGACAGAACAATCATTGGTGTTCATGGACATGACCCTGAGTCATCAAGAAAAGGTTCCATTCAATGTATTCTGTTTCACAAAGCAGAGGCTGTCTAATACATTTATAAAGTGGATATAAATGAGCCTCAAAGAGATGACTGACAGTTTTAGTCATGCCTCATGTCAGTGGGAAGAGAATTGGCAATATGACAGAGGATATTCAGTGGGGTAAGAAGGGGCAATATGACAGCTGGATGGAGAGAGGTGGTAGGGGCTGCAGACTGATGGAGAAGGGAGAGTGGCCAACAGGACAGAGACTGGAAGTGACTCTTTGCCAGAAAAAAAGAATATTGTAGAGGAGAGAAAGATGGCAATACCTTGTCAACCTAGGGAATGGGAGCAGTGGAAGGGTGGAGGAATGGCAACACAGACAGAAAAGTTTTATTCATTTCCTAGTTACCACCACTAAGTGTGTAAGCAGTATCCCTACCTACCACTTAGTACTTTCTATGTTAAAGCCATGATGCTAAGCTTTTCAGATAGATTATCTCCTTTAATCTTTAAAACAAGCCAGGGATGTGAACATTGTTATGCCCATTTTATGGAGGTCAGGAAACTTGTCCAAAACCACGTAACTAGTAAACAGTGGGGACAATATTGAAGGCCAGGCCTCACTGAGTACAAACGTTATATCTTAACCATTTCCTTCTAAAGTCAGTGAATTTCAGAGTAACTCAGAGTCAAGCAAACAGCTGTGAATGCCATAGAGGTGATGCGCTTACCTATGACTCTTGCAAGGTTGTATCTGTAACTGAATCCTTACGGAAGACTACAGAGGTAGAAAGGTAGAGAGAAAACCTCTAGGAAAGCTGAATCAGATAAACATCCTTCTAATTCATCATTGGAGGAAGTGACAGATATACTAATGAATGAGATTTTAGTGGCTGGGGGTAATTACTATTTCCAAATGCCATTTACTGAATTATTTTAATATTACATCAATTTAATGTTACTTTCTATTAATTATTTTTCCCAAAATTCTGGTGCTTACCTACTTTTTTTTTGAGTAGGCCACATCTGTCTTTTATTTCAGATATTTTTTTGCCAATGTCTGACTAAAGATCTCAGGTCAAAGTATTTTCTTACACTAAGCATCAGCTCGGGGTTCTGAGAAGTTGGAGCCTGCATCTCAGACACACAAACTTTAAAATAATGCCTAGAGTAACAAGTATCAACCATCCTAGAAGACTGTCATGTGCCATCAAGGGCTATGTCCCAGGAAATTTGGGGATGGGTGCTCTGACAGATGTATTATACATTTTAGAGCGATTTCTATTAAAAATGGCTTAAATATGGCTTAACAGGAATAGGAGCCGCTTTCTTTCAGAACATTTACTCCCAAATGATAGAAAATGAATAGGCATCACTAAATAAGATGAGTGAAATTACAATGTCATCGAAATATTTATGAATCTATATTTATACATTTTCATCCACATCAGTTTAAAGAATAAAGTCAATATATTGTTTAAAAGGAAAAAATGCTAAAATAATAAAATGCAAATGATTCTAATAGATACATTTAAGAAATAAAATGATCAGTTACATATGAGTCAAGTTCTAAAACACAATGATTAAATATTATCTGTGCCCTTCAAACATGTGAAGTTGCTTGATGTATTTCTCATGTGGTGTGGCAAGTTTAACATGACAGAAATCGTGGGGCAAATTCTGAGGTACCCTAGATTTACCTGTTTAGAAAACAAATGCACTTGTAAATCCACACTCTTAATAGAGAATTATACGGCTCAAAGTATTTGGTTTTCATATTTATATTGAATGACTTACCTAGGGAATCACTAAACCCTCCCCACACTTAGCCTAAGAAAGAGTCAGAAAGTTCCACAAGCAATGATCTTCATACATCGTTTAGTGTTGGGCTCACATGGCATGAAGGACGGTCATTGTTTGGCTGGGGGGAGGGGGTAGGATGAGTGGTCCTCCTTGACAGAATGACCTTGTTTAATGCCCTCTGTGCCATTCACTCCTCCATTCTTGATCAGCCAGTTCCATTTATCATTCTAATTAGGCAGCATCTTGCCAGCTCAATCAGCCTCAATTACTTTAGGCCTCATTAGTGACTGACATCCTGTAACAAGTGCATCTTTGAAGGAGCAAGGTCAGCTAAAGAAGTTGAATACATAGAAAGCAAGCACATTCAATTCTCTATACACGAAGATTTTAGTTTTGGCAAGACATTCATAAGATATTTCAACTTTTTAACCTCCAGATTATAGCCCTCCAATCAAGAACACTTTGTTATAATTTAGCATCATCTCAATGCTCTCAAAAGTTGATGTCTAAATCTCTGGCCAGAGAATTTCAAACAATATTTACGTTTACAGGTAGCAGTCATCCATCATTGAAATGAATTCTCCAAAGATGAATTTTGCTTCATATAAGGTGATTTGGCAAAATAAAACAGAAAGAAGAAAAAACTCCTTCAGAATTGGTGAACAGTGCGGGAGATTTTCACCATTTCCATTTACTCAAAGTTAGAAAAACACATGTAACATCAATACTTGGAAGAATTATTTATGATATGATATTAAGTGAAAATTACAGAGTTTAACAACAAATATAGCTATGTAAAATATGGATACATACAGCCAAGTTCTAGACAGTAATGTAAAAAAATGTTAAACTGGAAGGATTATTATCATTTTACTTTGTTTTGGTTGTATAAGTTTAGCATTTTTTAAGTTTTTTTTTAAGGTTTTCTTATTTTTTTAAGTGCAGATCAGGAACACTATATCAACATAAGAATTTTCTTGTTTTTCTTTTTAGTTTCAAAATCCTGTGAATAATCTGCAATTTGTTTCCTAAAGTGGAAGAAAGTTAATGGAACATTGCATGATTCCATTTGACAATCTGTAAATAAATCTGTACTATGTGCCAGGCACCAGTGATTTGAGTTTATATAAAACAAAATCTTTGCTTTCTTGGGGAACACCGAGTAACAGGGAAGACAGATTGATAAACAAGTAATTATCATGTAAAATGATACATACAACAATACTGCATTTACAGAACACTGAGGAAGAGACACCTAAGTCTGTCCAAGGTGACCATAGAGAAAGTGAGATTTACAGAAACTTTCAGATACAGAGGTGTTTAAAAGTTAGAGAGAGGAAGTGGAAAAGAACTGGGAAGAAGAGCAGTCCCAGCATGGGAAGGAGATGGCAAGGAGAGGAATAGGGTGGGGTACTGGCCCAGCCGGAGCAGTGAGGGGGGTAGAGTGGCTGGCCAGAAGCTTGGAACAGCAGCCAGGCAGGAAGGACCTTGAATGGGGACAGGGAAGCCCATATGTCCTGGGCTTTGCCCTTGAGAGTAGACAACCTCATTAATTAGCTACAGAAATCGAGTACTGAGGTTCTAACCTTTGCTTTTCAAGCTTTCACTTGTCTTCCTTGCTTCATCTGCCATCGGCTTACTAACCTCTTAGCTGTAGCCTAGGTTTCTAGGGTCCAGATATTTTATTTGTTCCACATACTTTGAATAAAGCTCTATAACTGGTTCTCAGCCCTGGTCTTGACTCCCCTGATTCTGCTTCCAGATGGCTGCCATGCCCCAGTAGCGGCCCCCCAGTTCTCTTTCCCTAGGTCAGCCAGAACCTGTTTTTCAGTTCACAGATGTTGTGATGTTTTTAAAGAAAATTATACCACTCAACTAGACTGTATATTGTTTAACTGGATTCAACATCAGCAAATAAAATCTAAAATATATTCCAACAATGAGGTTAAATAATGTTAAAAAATGTTATTATAAATCCACTACAGTATTCCATAGAGACACTGTTCAAAACTTTCTTTTTCAGCAATTGTAATTGATATTTTTTAAGAAAAGAGTCATCAGGAAAATTGTTATGCTTACAGAACAGAAATGAAGTATATTGGCAAGTTGATAAACAGGTTTTTTTCTAAGAATAAAATTCAAATATGAGAATTTGTAGAAACTTTCAGTTTTCCTATCAAAAGAATTAAACATGCTTTCAGGTTTCTTCCAACAAATGAGTCACAATATGCAATGTGCACTTATGATTATTAGAAAATTATCCTACAGTAAAAATTATCTCACATGCCTGGACAAATTCCCTTTGAGAAGCTAGAAATACCTAAGAGACATGTTATCCTTTTCAACTATCAAAAACAAGACATTCCATGTACGAAGAAATGACTTCAAAGTATTGTTTAGTGACCTGAATAATATTAGCTCAGTTTAATATTTAACCTCTTGTACTTGGAAAATTAAGCAAGAAAATGTGTTGCTAGGTATTCCCTATTTGTCAAACAGATAAGCAGGCTACCTGGTTACATCACAGCACTGCAGAAACTAGAGTGTTCTGCAGCGAACACTCTAGGTAATGTGAACTTTTTCCTTTTTGGCTTTTGTTTACCCCTCTCAAGCCATGAAGATTTGGGTGCTGGCAAAAGAGAGCAGGTTTTATTTGCAGCCACACTCTTCTGTGCCTCACTCTGCTCTCTTCCTCATTTACCTACATTCTGAATCCACTCTGGGAGTGTATGGCTTTAATTGCAGCTATTGTTTTTCATCTTCAGCAGGACCTATGAAGCACAGCTACATTTCTCCTAAGTTCTTGCTAACCATTACTCAGTCTCCATCCTTTGTAATGTAACAGTCATTTTTTCCCTCCTGCCATGAATTGATTAATGTGATACCCACTCTTAAACTGTGCTTCTGAGAGCACTCGGTATGTGTAACCTAGTATACATCAGATAAAAAAAAGCTTACCGTACCACTCATTTGCAACACTACTTTTGGTCCTGGCTGAGAAAATACACTGGAACAGATCCAGCGGTGTGTACAAATCAATTCTGTTCACACCCCTGAAAAGCTGCCTATTCCTGCCAGTTTGAGCTGTTGGCAGATGGAAGGTTGTGTGTGAAAACTTCTGCAGTTGTTTGTACCACTCCTAAGAAATATAAAGAGAATTACAGCAAAGAATAGTGGGAAAAGTTTCAGCTTCATGCACTACTGCTCCTGCTAAAACCTTTGTTTTTAACATGGATACATAACAACCTACAAAACTACCTAGACAAATCTGGATCTACCACAGGACTTTAATTTTTCTTTTTAATTTGTTTTTGTGCCTAAGGGGTTATAATTTGTTTTAATATATAGAAAATTTCACAACCCTTTCTGAATATCTCAAAGATTGAAGTACAGAGAATATAAAGAATTTACGAAGTATGAACTGCTATACACAAGCTTAAATACTTGACAGTTTGCATCCCACCTCCGTGTGTTACCTCTAGTAATAGAGAAGAATAGCGGATACCAAAATTTCCTTGAGTTGTTATGGCACATTTGTATGTTTGGAAAATCTTTTTTGCCCATATTTCTGCCAACACATACTTCTCAATTAAGAACTGAAAAAAGGTACTACTATAAATTCAAAGATAGTGTAAGCCAATTAGCCAAAAACTACTTAGTGGGCACCAAAGTCCATAATCCTCATGGGTATCTTTAGAGCTTTGAAAGAAGCCTCTAGGTAATACTACTGTTGTTGCTTATATACAGTAAATTTTTTTCTCTGACGTGATTTAAGCAATATTTTAAATATTTTGATTCTTGGAAGAACAACTATATCGTTATCAACAAAACTAAGTATCTAATGTATTTGTTCCATAGTCCAGAAATCTAATAAAGATAGTCATTCAGAGTGTTGAAGGCAAATTACCCCAAATGAAGAGTTGGCACACAAACTTTACCTCCCATGCCAACTCTCATCAACCAGTTGTGGCTCCCCGGAACAGCACATGGAGCAGGATTCCCAGGCCTTACCGAGGTTCAGCTGAAAAAAGCCTTGATTTCTTACTGATTTCTGACAGTAGCATGGGTGGGACAGTTGCCAAAGGTCTCTCGTCTACACATTTTTAAAAGAATACACCTTCACAGGACAAAGTGAAATAAAAGTACAATGGGGATCAGAGACTAAGAAGAGTAAACCCAACATGGAGCATGGAAATTAAAGAAAGTCTGGACAAGCAGCCAGAAGACATATGAGAATATTGGTTGGTAACCTGAGTTTATACCCTAAGTGCCAGAAATGAACATCCTTTGCTCTGTTATATATGCTGTGTCATGATTAATCAGCTGATACACAAGTCAGCCCTCAAATATGTAATAGTCATCTGCTGATTGAAGGGTGTGGGAGCTGCCCACATATATGTGATTGACTTGCTCTTTGGAGGAGAGCAATATTAAAGGTTACTTTTTAATCATGGCCTATTCTAAAGTCAACGAGACAGGAAATATTACCAGTATTATGTAGAGGTACAAGATCATATTTCTGGATTCTTGAGGCAGAAAGTGTCTCAGCAAAGTTTATTTTTAATTTGGATCAAACACTACTCCAATTTTGGAAGCAGTAGCAAGAAGAATAATTATCATGGGAAAATTTAGAGTCCTGAGGCAGAAACACCAGGGAAATCCCGCCCAATCTATTCTAAGTGCAATTCTATTTTCTCCAGCCCAGAGAACACCGCTTTATTAGTCAGCGTTCTCCAGAGAAACAGAAACCATAGGAAATATAGATAGATGATAGATAGATAGATAGATGGATAGATAGATGGATAGATAGATAGGGAGATAGGGTTTTTTTTTTTTGTTTTTTCTTTAAGGAATTGGCCTATGTGATTATAGAGTCTGGAAAGTACAAAATCTGCAGGGTGGATTGTCAGGCTAGAGATCCAGGAAGAGCTGATGTTGCAGTTAAAGTATAAACGTCCCCTGCTGCAGAATTTTCCTCTTGCTTGGGGGAGGTCAGTCTTTCGTTCTATTCAACTGATTGGATGAGGCCTGCCACATTATGAAGGACAATCTGCTTTACTCAAAGTCCACCAGTTTAAATGTTGGTTTCATCCAAAAACACCCTCACAGAAACATCCAAAATAATATTTGACCACGTATCTGGGTACAATGACTCATACAAGTTGACACATAAAATTAACCATCACAACCACTAACCAAAGAGAGATAAGCAAAAACAAAATTCCAAAAACTGATATATCGCTGCTACATGAAGGCATCATGAAAGCTTGGAACTTATCATCTCCCCTGCTTGAGGCTTCAATTAAATTAATTACATCAACTATTTATTGCACATTATGAAAGACTGTTTTTCATAAAAGTGATCACAACAATATCTGCCATTCCTCATGCTCTTTTGCAATGTGACCTTGATATTCCCCCATGAAGGGAAGGGGTCTAATTCCCTTCTCTTTGAATCTGAGTGGTTTTTAGTGATTCAGTTGTAACCAATAGAATCCAGTGGCAGTGACACTGCATGCCTTCTGAAGGCAAGTCAGACAAATAACCAAGCTCCGACCTTGGTCATTTGAACACTCACTCTCAGGTCTCTTCCCCTCATAGCTGCCATACTTTGAGAAGCCAAAGACACAAGGAGAAACCAAGTAGGGTCACAGGTCTGAAGTCATAGCTAAGCCCATACTTTGAGTCATCCTATCTCAGATGCAAGAGACATGAGTGCAGTAGCCTCTGATGACTTCGGCCCTCAGCCATTCCAGTCAGCCGTTGGTGTGCTCCCAGTCGAGTCCCTGGACAACATGCAGGAGGGAGAAGCCATCCCCACTACAATCTATCCAAATTCCTAACCACAGAATACGTGAGCATAATAAAATGGTCATTGCTTTACGCTACTGAGTTTGGGATATTTTGTCAAACCACAGAGATAACCAGACCAAGAGACTGCTATGTGTAGGCAATATACTAAGCACCATGAGGGATAAAAAGTAAAATAAAATTAAGTTATTGATGATCTATCTAGGAGTTAAAAATATAAAGATATATAAAGAAGATATCTCTTTTTTATTCCAAAAAGAGACCAGTTCCTAAGCCCGAAAGGTATATCACTCTTACTAAGTGACAGGCACAATATCAGTATAATATCAATAGTAATATTTTTAAACGTAATACTTTCTTTAAAAAATAAACATAAACACAGTTTATTTGATTTTTAAAACACTGATCACTGGTTTTGTGCCCTCTATGTCTCTTTGAAGTCCTCTGTTGACATTTTTCTACATTGTATGAAAGTAACCCTAAAACCGTCAGAGGCGATGGCTACCCACAGCTACTACCACCAGGGGAGTAAGTGGGAAGAGAATCAGGGGGGTTTCTTCTTCTTTCCCAATGCCGGGGAGATGGGGGAGCAGGAGGCCCTCAAGCAGAATATTTCAATAATTCATTTTTCTATTTCATGTCCTTCATCTTCTAATAGAATGGAATTTTTAAAAAATCTGTAAAGAGAGTACCTTATATTATAAATCTTGTTTCACTAGGTTGTAAACTCCTACATGACAGGAGGTCTGTCTTTATCCGCCCCATGTTTTGAATAGTGTCTTGTATCTTGACCTCTCAAATATTAAATCAGTCAAGTCTTGGAACAAAGGGTATTCGAAAATCATTTTTTTCATAACATACAGGATATTTCTGCTTCCACTTGAAGATAATGAAAGGCCTTAATCATATCACAGGTGCCAACTTTTCATTTTCCTGGCGAGTGCCCTGGTACTAAATCCAAATCAAGCCCTTATTGCAGTGAAGTTAAGTTGCTAGGATGACCAGAGTAGCAGGTCATCTCAGACATCGTCTCCCATCTCCCACAGAGTGGAAGATTGCTCCATAAACCATGTTCCTTGATGCTTATCCAATCCTATATGAAGCAATGAAAATAATGGTCTAACAGTCTTTTCTTTAAGAAGTATTTCAAGATTTTCAGTCTAGGCTTTCAAAGTATAAAGGACAGAACTCAGACAACTCTAACTAAAATTTGAGGAGTCAGTAAATTGCAAATGCAGAGTCAAGAACATATTAAGGTAAATGAAGCAATTTGGTCACTCTTAGTTATGGAGACAAACAACAGAGGGACAACCTTGCCACTAAGAGAGGTGTCTAGATGATTATCTGACCTTCCTCTAAGATTTTAGAACACCTTTTCTTGTAGGCAACATAGGAAAGCGTCTAATTAGAAGTCTCCTAACCACAAAAGAAAAAGAGAGAGAGTGTTTGTGTGTATGTGTGTACATGTGTGTTATGCACACATACTTCTATTTATCATTTTTAAGAAACATAGAAGAATTGGGAATACAAATATGTATACAATACCCAGAAGAAAAAAAATAGTGAAAAATAAGATATACACTTAAAATGTATCATCTAGTAATACAGAAAAGTTTAGGCAAATGAATTCCATGTACATATTTTTAAATCAAATTATAAGTGTTTGAACCAAGACTGTGCATGATGTACAAGATCACATATGAAAAATTTCAAAATTGTAGTTTAAATGTTGTTTCTTCAACATAAAAGTATTCATATAATAAGAGCATTTGAACAGGCAGGGTTGTCTAAATAATTTGCAGGGTTTTCATTTTAAAATGAAAATCAGGGCCTTTTGTTCAAAAATCAGGGGAAAAGCTCTCTCATTTTTCCACAGTTTCTCTCTCAATCTATTATGATGTCTCTTATTTATCTTTAAATAAATAGATTAATAAAATATGCATATATAAATCATAGAATATCTATCTATTTATATATTTATTTAATGTCACACACCCTCGGTCATGGGGACACCTGCAGGCTGACTGCACACCCTACACCAAGTACCCTGCACTGTGATTCCATCCCTCCCCATGCCTGGCCCCCACCTGGGGTGGAAGGTGGCAAAGAATCCATACTGGTAAGATCCAGGCCTCTGTACATGCTCCTTTTCACATTCACTTATAAAACACAAATTCAAAGATATAATTACTAAGAACTTCAAGATAGTGATTGTAGAGCAACAGACTCTAAGCACACGGTCCTGAAGGTAGCCCTATTAACAGGAAACATGTAGAAAACACATCTTTTAAATTTATGATGTTTTAAATGTAGTTTAATATTATACCTTATTAATTCTAAGGTTTAGAACCTTAGAACCTTTTTTCTTTCTTATAATTTAGAGTATTTTTTCTATCTTAAGATTTTGGTTTTTGTTTAATTTTTATTTGGGAGGATTTTCTCTTCTACAATAAACTTCTTTAAAATAAAAGGCTATGATGGCTTCTGTAATGGGTCAACTTGACTAGGTTGAATCCAACTTCTCTTCCATGTATGCTTCTAGTTAAGGTGGGCTGCTGGAGAACTCTTGATATATGGGAGATTTGGATGGCACATGTGAGCCAGCAGTCATGTTGGAGCTTATACATGTTGGTGATTTTCTCTGGTTCATGCAGTTCACAGAAGGCAAATGGCCAGACTACAACTAACTTAAAACTTCAGCATTAGGCACAAGACAACAGCTTCACAGAAGCTGCTTGATCAGCCCCTACAATTGAGTACGGTCAAATCCCTATAACAAATTATATACTCTATGATAATCACATATATATATATATATATATATATACACACACACACAATTTTTGTCCACAAAAGCACATTTGTATATAATTGCATACAATTATAATTGTCTCTATATACACATATATATATAAATTGTAATTGTGTGTGCGTGTGTGTGTGTGTGTGTGTGTGTGTGTGTGTGTGTGTGTGTGTGTGTGTGTGTGTGTGTGTATTCTGTCTCTCTGGTGGAATCCTGACTAATACAAATCCCAGAATGTAAATACACATTCTGTGATTTACAAGCAAACTAAATACACTTCCTAGGAAATTTATGGTTTGTTTAAAAATGTTGAGATGATTTTAAATAAAATTTGAAAAGTGGTTCTGTTTCTTACTGTTAGACCTTATTTCTACAGTCGTTAGGTCCAGACGGTTCTAAACATGCTACCTGCATTGGCCTTCTCCAGCCCTGTTCTTCAATTCCACCTCACGTGAACTCACTGTGTGCTAGCCATACTCAGAACCCTCCCTTGTACACACCCACATCTCTTTGACCTAGAAATCTTAACTCCAGCTACCACAACAAAAGATTTTACAGTAGCATTCTAAGTAATACATATATATGATACCAAACTTTACAGGTATAAAGAGTTTCTCTCTTCTAGTACCCATAATCTCCTAACCCAAGAAGATTATGAGGCCCCAGGATATGATAAGAAAAAGAGCTACTCTCAAGAGAGTTGTGTATTCCAACCATATGAATAGATTAGTTTATAGTAAAAGGCCCTTTCTACATCTGCAAAAGGTACTTAAACTTTGTGGGATATTTCATCCTTTTTATATAGTTATTTTCAATTCCTTCATAAGTATCGACTGTCAGCATTTTATAATATATCAAAAGAAAGAGCTTATAGACAAGCATTGTGATATTTTTCTGAGAAATGTAAAATTCCCAGGTTGATTGGACAGGCAGGTAATCAATTTTAATTTTCTACATTTATTTCTTAAGTTATTTTCAGTCATTTTGTGTCTGTTATTTCTCTAAAACACATTAGTAAACTCTCTGTGAACACACAAAATGAAGTTGCCCCTTGTCCTCTGAAAACACCTCCAAAAACGAAGGATGATTATTTAAAAAACAGTTGATGTATTTGCATTTTTGTTTTTATTTCTTTCATTTCAACAAAGTTACAGGCTTACTTTCAAATTCAAATCTATTTGCAAATGAGATGCTACCTTGTGATTTACAAGGTCTTTCTCCAAACTGTGTGGTCCCTAAGCCTTTCTTTGTGGGAAGCCCAAAGATCTCATACTCTTTTGAACAGTCCCTAGAACTTTATGGGACATCCCTTCTTTTTCTCTTGATTAATATGTATAATTTGAATATGCATGTTTTTCGTGCTATAAGGCTTCAATCTCTGTATGTAAAACAAACATTCATTTTCCAGGTCTTTTTGGTCCTGTCTCAACTTTTAAGAATTTCTGTCCCTGAGTTTACTATGACCAATTTATGTGTTGGGTTACCAGTTTATTTGTATCCTGACATGGCCCACAAAGGCCCTGACATAAAAGTAAGCAGAACATATGTAATAAAAGATAAGTAAGAATAAATTTCAGTGACCAAAAAATATACAATAAATTGTAGCGGTCCATGACAAGAGGAGGGAAAAACACAAACATTCAAACAATAAAAATATCCATATTGCTTTACTGAAATATAAAATTTTACATTGAGCTTCTTATAAAACAAAGTATAAAGTGAAAACACAACATAAACAATGTAATAATTCTAACTTGGTGTGGACGTACGGAGAGATATACATATACATGCATATACTTATACAGGTTATAAGTGAAATCAAAGCATTTCACAAGCAGTTGCTCTTGAACTCCATGTAGTACTAATTTAGGGGACTGATGCACTGAATGCATTTTCAAAAATACAATATATCAGAAGCTATTTCTAGTAGCTTCTTTCAAAGAGAGTTTAGAGTATAGCACCCAAACACACCTCACTGAAAACAAGGTTTCAAGAAACCAAAAGAAGGGTATAATTTCCAAGCATTAAATCACTGAGTTTATTGACACATGTAATATTTGTCCACCAAATCACAAGCATGGAAGTATTTTATTCATGAAATTGGTGGAAAAGACATCTTTTGTGATCTGTAAATGCAAAATGGAGATTGCATGCACTTGAAGCTCAACATTTATGACATTTCCAACTGCATCCTAAACTCAAACTTGTTCCTAACATCTACCTTCAAGCAATTCCATCAGAGCAACTAATACATGGAGGGCTCTGTCAGTCATCCAACCTATAAGTGCACTAAAGCTGGTTCATTAGGCGAAAATCATAATGAAAGAAATTTTGTAATGATGTAGCCAAAAGGTTTATAGGCTCAGATTCTTTGAGTTCTGTCTAAAAATTGAAGTTTAAGTACTTGCATGTTAAAAAAAGTTATTTTAGATCTTTGAAGAAGAGTTATGACCATCCTGAGGTGGACTCTCATCATGGTAATCAGATCCATTTCAAATACATTTTTTTCTGTACATGCAACTTTAAATTTTTTGTAACCCTCAATTATTCCTTAAGACTTCAGTTATAAATGTCTGTTTAAATCATACTCTATTTCTTAAATATCTTCTCCAGTGTTTATGTGTAGGAGTATTTTCAATGCTACACTAAGCCACCCTTTTACTTATGTACTCTCATCACATTTCTAGATCACTGGGCTTTTGTGTTTTGCTATATGGACTTTGTGCCCCTGCACTGAACACTAAGCAAGACAGCACTTGCAAATTTAGTTTTCACTCCATTAAAGTGAGTTCTATGGAAGACACATGTCTGATCATTTGAATCTTGCCATGTAATACAATTAACATGTATTACAAAATGATGGATATAAAATCAAGGTTTCCAAGGATTATTACAGTTTGAGCTCATCAATCCTGGGTCAGAAGCTAGGCCAAGTCCCTTGTTCACTCTTGGTAAGTTACTGGTATTTCAAGTGGTCAACTACACTGAGGATAGTTTGTTGGTCAAGATCAAGTAACTATTTTTGTGACTGACCACATCATCACTCATCACCTTAATTTTCCCTGTGAATGTGTGTGAAGAGGGGGTGGAGAAAGGAAGAAAGCACTAGATCCTTAATCTTGTCCATTAAACATAACGGGATATTTTATAAGACTTAAAATTTCTTTCCATAGTGAGACATAAAACAATGACATACAGATAGACAAAAGCCTATTATTCACAACTCCAAAGGCAAGAAGGCTACTACATAAGGGCTACTACGTAAGGGCACAGAGTTTTGTACCTGGGACAAGGTAACAGCAAGCTGGATCTGTAGGGGACTGATGTATGGCAAACAAGTGGGGATTAGCTAGGTTTGGTGGGCTACAGATTGGTTAATTTGAATAATTTCTCAGCTCCAGGGCATAGGGGCTGTCCACAGCTGTCTTATACCTGGGCCTGGGGTGACTACGGTGGTTTACAGTGGCCTCTGAGTACAGGGAAGTGGCTGAGGTGTAGACAATTGGCCGCTCAAGAAGGGAAACTGACCAGCCTCTGGTCACAGCTTTAAAACTGGGTCAAGACAGCATTTAAGAAAAAATTGTATTACAGAGTCACTACAGATTTTCTTAACCATGTCTTGAGGATATAATTCAACCTTTGTAGAATAAATGCTCTATTTCTCTCCTGGTCCTCCTGACTCACAAGGTGCCTCCTGCAGCTTGGCCTCTGTATGTTGGCCTCTGTCCTTGTGTTCACAGTTGGAACAACCCCTGGTCTATTTTGGCCCTGCCAAAGCTGGTCATCTTAAACCTCTGATGGAGACACCTCTGAGCCTTGACTGCACCCTTCCCTCCACCAAACCCCATTAATCCATTGCTGGAACTCTTACATTGTTTCTGCTGTTGGGCAACTGCTCTCAAACTTAGCTTTACATTATCATTACCTGGGACGTTTCTGAAACTGGTGCTCTGACCCTCAACCCAGACAATAAAATCAGAATCTGTTTTGGGGAAAGGGACCCAGGATTTAAATATGCATATAGGATTGAGATCATTGCACCCAGGTGGCTGTGACATAAGTCAGGCCATTATTTCTTAGTTACCATCCATGCCCTTCCTAGGGTCCATAAGAGCATTTTCAGATTGTCTCTCTACCTTGCTAGAGTCAACAAAGACCAAGAGAGGATCAGGGTGGAAGGTGATATCATGTGCATCATCTCTTCATTTAAGCCTTCAAGATACAATTTCTACTTTTCTGCGTGTGGGGTGGAGAGCGGTGGGGAAGAGGTCAAGAAGGAATTCGTGGAGCGCTCATGCCTGCATCAGGGAGTGCACATTCCCCATGGCCCACCTCAACTGTGTACTGGGAGCCTGAATTTCACCACCGAGTCTCTTTTCATCCAAACCAGAATAAAGTTCCTAGTAAACAGCCTATCATTGTCCTACCTACCAAGACTGACACGCTACAAGTTTTCAAAAGAAACCTGAGTATCGCCATCCATCCACTCTCAGGATTGATTCCCCTAAAACCAAAAACCATTTCCTTTTGTTCTCATCATAGTCTCTCATGTCTTCTATCTGACACTATACTATTCTTTCAGACAACAAACTTGGCACACGAACACATTAAACCCTTTGTATGTGGTGGGCTCTGAAGACACAGTGTTGAATAAGATAGACTGTAGGTTCATGTTAACCTGCAAATTCCAGTATGTAAGATACACTTTTCTGTTCTATAATTCAATTGCATAACTATGCCTAGTTGTTCCAAGTATGCAGCTTGTCTGTTCATCTTCTTAATAGGGTCGGTTGCAGAGCCAAAGGTTTTAATTTTGATGAAATTCAATGCATTGATTTCCTCTTTATACTTCCATGATTTGGGTGACAAGTCTAAAAACTGTTTGCCTAGACTTAGACTTTGAATATTTTTCTCCTATGTTTTTTCTAAAAGTCTCACAGTATTACATTTTAATCTCTGATGCATTTTGAAAGGATTTTTCTACAGGATATGAGACTTAGTCTAAGGTTTGCTTATTTATTTGTAAACTGCTTATGTGACCAAGGAATAATATCTAGAATGCACTAAAAACTCTCAAAACTCAATAGTAAAATATCAGCAATCCAACTAGATTGGCAAAGGACATGGAGAGACATTTCACCGAAAAGGACAGGTAAATAGTAAATAAGCATTTTTTAAAGTCTTTTAAGTCATTTTTAAATGTCTTTTATAGTTAAAACTCTTTAATATTCCCATTCTACCTCCAATAAAAATAAGTATATTGGAAAAAGCGCTTAGGATTGACTGCTAATGGTTGCAGGGTTTCTTTAGTGGGGGACAGTAATGTACCAAAATTAGATTGTGGTGATGGATGCAATATACTGTAAATATACTTTTAAAAGCCATTAAATTCTTGTTATGGACTGAATGTATGCCCCCCACCCACAAATTCATATGTTGAAATCTAATTTCCAATGTGATAGTATTTGGAGATGAGGCCTTTATCAGGTAATTAGGTCATGAGCTTGAAGCCCTCGGGAGTGGGATTCATACCTGTGTAAGAAGAGGCCAGGGGGCTTCCCTGGTGGCGCAGTGGTTGAGAGTCCGCCTGCCGATGCAGGGGACACGGGTTTGTGCCCTGGTCTGGGAAGATCCCACATGCCGCGGAGCGGCTAGGCCCCTGAGCCATGGCCACTGGGCCTGCGCGTCCGGAGCCTGTGCTCCTCAACGGGAGAAGCCATAATAGTGAGAGGCCCGCATACCACAAA